>NC_073303.1:141559416-141859416 GCF_027595985.1 Sorex araneus | reverse complement strand
AATCACAGAAGAGGGTAGAAATCAAATTCCTGATAATATTCTTAATTCAGTATGGTATCTTGTATAGCTAAAAACTATATAAATCCATGTGTACCTATTATTCAGTCCCATATAGTCTTACCCTCTGTGTAATGTGTAAATATGTATGGTGCATAACTATTGATGGTGCATGTAAGGTTCCTTAATGATAATACAAATTCATTAATGCATCAATTCAATTACAAAAGATTCTCATATAAAATCTATAAGTCACCAGAGACTGTCATATATAATGTGGATATAACCATGAAGGTCCAATTTCACTGTCACTCAAGGGTACCAATTGATATTGAGACAAAGTGATGGGTAAAGAATTTCATTAAACAGCACACTAGCAGGTCAAACAATGGTGGATTTTGTATTAGCAAAATAGCCATCTTATCAGTATTGTCCCAAGAAGCTAGTTATAAAGGAAAAGAATTAAGAAATTCTACCAGGTGGCCAACTGGTAGTCCCTAAAGTCATCAACATAGTCCCTTATGAACTGAACCTCAGGGGCATACTTCAATGTGTGCCTGCAAGTCTGAAAACAATATCTCTGATTAAGGTTCCAATTTAGAGCCAGGGAGATATTTCAGTGGTTCAGGCACTTTTCTTCCATATGATCTTCCTGACTTTGGTTATCGGGTCAGCATATTATCCCTGAACATCACCAGGAATGATCTCTGAATGTAGAGCCATAAGTAAGCCCAGAGCACAGCCTGTTGGGGCTCCAAATTAAAAAAAAATATTAGCATACATATCTTTCTTGTAAAGATTTGGGAGCTGGAGTGAGATACAAGAGATATACTTCATAACATCAACAGCTGAAAAGAATTTTGGAGGCAAAAGAAAACAGTGTACACAAAATCATAGCAATAAGATAACCCCTGTATTTTCAAGGAATTTAAGAAGTACAAGACAACTAAAGTCTGGAGGTCAAAATATAGTCCCTAAAGGTGTACTAGGTTCAGATAGTCTAAGGTTTCATGGGTTCAACAAAAAAATTAAAATATGAACTGAAGAGGATGGTTTGACATACAAATATTCTGTTCAAAAATTTTTTAATGCAGTATCTAGGGAGAAAGTGTTGGCTGCTTGAAGGAAAGTTATTGTATTCTGCATGCCCAGAAGTAGATGAATGCAGGAGATACTGAAGAGTTAAAATTAAAGGAATCACTGACAGGAGTCCTAAGGGTAGGAGCTGTGGCTGCATTTCTCTGTATCTTACACAGTTCCTGCCATGGTATTTTAAGTGCAGAAGGGACCTGATAAATATTTGTTGAATGAATGAATAAATGAAGCCTCTAAAACTTCTCTCCCTAGAAGAAATATGAATTACATTCATGTTTCATTTATAAGGAAGTGATGAATGCTGAAAGCAGAAGCAAAGCCCTTTCAGCATCAGTCTTGCTGAAGTAGCCTGTGAGCAGGAATTTCAGAATATTGTTGTGCACAGGCCCAGGGGACCCACGGCTGGTTTGAGGCCAAAAACTTAGAGTCTCCATCATGAAGACAGCCATGGTAATACAAGGCAGTTCAGGAGGTGAAAGGGCAGTGGGCAAACTAATTCTGAAGTTTTCTCATATAATACATGTTCCTGAAGGAGACTGGTTTCTGAAATGCTACACATGCTCATATCAGAAGGCATGATGTACCATAAAAATGCATTGCCACTGAATTGGGCTTGGAAGGAGGTAACACATGGCTGGTTAATACAAGGTTCTCAAAAAGTTTAATTCCATCCTGATTAATTTACAACTGATTGCTTATTTCATTGTGCTCTCTAATCTTGTCCTTTCATTTTTCTCCTCTATTTTTCTCCCTCTGGCTGGCTCTCTTATGCCTGCTCCTACTTTTAGTTCCCTTTGTCTTTTTCAGCCCTTGATCTCTATTTCTCAGCTTTGCTCTCTCACTATTAAACTAGCATCAGGTGTTTGGGGCAGGGAAATAGTTCCATTTTAATTTTAATTCTATTTAAATTAATGTTAAGGGAGGTAAAATATAGTACTTTTAGCCCAAGTTTCCTACTGATAACTTGTACAACAACCACTACCACCACACACACAAACACACACACACACACCCCAATAATTGGTAGTTGAACACAGAATATTTATATTTGATGTCTTCTTGCCAATGTTCAACAATAGAAAAAGTGTTAAGAAAATGATAGTACTTCTAGACAACTGCTATGCAGTCATCAAAATGCTGTTTGTAAAGGGATTTAAAAGGATGAGAAGTGCTTTTGTTATACTGTTAACATGGAATAAAGTCAGAAAACAAAATTATATTCAATTTGATTTCAGCTAGGTAAAATAACATTTAAAAACTAGACAGCTATACACTGATGTGTTAGCAGTGATTAACTCTACAAGAATCATTTCCTGAATGCATATCTTTGCTTCTAATTTGTCTGCACTGACTATACATTAACTCCATTTTGGAGATATATTTTGAAAAAGAGGTAGAAACAAAATGCCATATGATGAGATCAAGGATTCTAGAGAATTAAATTTATTAATAACATGTGGTTCTATTTTCTAGCTTTACAGACATTCACTTAGAGGAGAGAAAGCAATATCCATGTTCAAGACATCTCACAAGCTTCTACAAAGTTGAAAAGAGCTAATAGATGGTCTTATATAAAATAGTATTCAATTTTCAGGCATTACGTAAAGGATAGTGAGAAAAGTTAAATAATATTTCAAAGGCCTTGACTGCAATTTATATCTAAGGAGATATGTTAGGATGAGGATATTCAAGTTTAAGAACCATGATTTAGTTCATATGTTCATTCCTTAGAAGATTAACTAAACATGTCTTCAAACTTGTTTATTTTTTGTTTTTTATGTTTGGGCCACACTCAACAGTATGTGGCCAAGTGGTCTAAGTGCTGTGCTCTGACTCTAGCTCAAATGAATGAAACATTTTTTTTTCTTTTGCCAGTGCCAAGGGTCAAATCAAAGACCTCAATGTATAAAGCAAGTGCTCTTGCACTGAGCCACAGCCCTATCCTATTCAACCTTGTTAATTCTAACTTAAACATTTAATAAACATTTAATTAAGATTGTTATGATCTAGTTAAAATTTCACTTCTTAACCCAACCTCTGCCATATTAATGTGTCTATGCCACTCCCTTGAACCTCTGCTTCTCCACTCTTCTAGGTGTGATTATTCTCAGGTGACTTCATCAGTCCGATTCAAAATGGGAAGCTGATTCCTTCCCTTCAGGCTAGGTCATGGTACTCTTCCCAATCTAGTTTTGCCAAGTGGATAGGTCCACAAGAATCAAGGCCTTGAACTGATCTACTTATTAAATTTCATCTGCTCACTTCCTGTTAGGTGAAGATGAAAAGAAGAACCACTCCTAGTCTAATCCCTCTGTGTGTGTGTGTGTGTGTGTGTATGTGTGTGTGTGTGTGTGTGTGTGTGTGGATAGGGAGGGGTTTGACTATGAAGCTCACCCTCAGTAGAGCAAAAACATTGGAAAATACATGGGAAATCATGTAGTAGCAGCACAAGTTCAATAGGCAAAACAGAATATAGAAGGCACAACCAAAAAACAAATTTTTCTGTAAGTCCTCGGATATTAACCATAAGGACAGTGTGGTGAAGACATTTAATGAGCTCAAAGGGACAATGGCATTTGTAGTCAGCAAAGCCTAAGTTTGAGAGTTGAATTGATTTAACTATAAGCAGAAATGACAGGAATGAAGGGCATGGCAGGTAAACGTTTAAAAACAAGACAACAAAATATCCTCATTAGAAGATCTGAATAGAGGAATATAAGCAGCCCAGGAATAAAGATCAAGAAGTTCCAAGATGAGATGGAGGAAATCTCTAGAAAATACCAGAAAATGGAAAAAAATATTATGAAAAGTATTGAACAGAACACAGATAACTGTGGCAGGAGCTCAAGAGGAAGTGTAACAATTATCAAAGTCCCTGAGAACCAGTAAAGTGAATTTTATGAAGAACCAATAGTTAAAGAAATCAAAATTTTACAGATTTTATTAAAATCTTTACTTACTAAAACACACATCTAAGAAGTATGCAGAATATATATTTTCTAATATAAAGCCAAGGTTACCTTTCATGGAACAGTGCACACTTTGTACTTTATAGGCCTACTCAGATTTTTCCAATTAGATGTTCTTGTTTTTTCTTCACTCTCACTAAATTTTACATTTATAGAAATTACTCATTTCATGTAAACTCTGATATGTATTAGCACAGAAGTATTTATAATATTAATACATTAAATTTTCTTATGTTTAACAAAAGATTTCATTTTAAAAACTACTTTATGAACCTATTATTGATTTACAATTTTAAATTAGTTCTATTCAACTATATCTATGTAGATGTTACCACCTACACACACACACACACACACACACACACACCACACATACACACACTATCTCTCCCAATACAAAGGAAAAAAGGAAGCAACAAGTGAGCATGGAGGGATAGTGCAAAGGATAGAATGTTTATCTTTCACATGGCTGACCTAGGTTAATTCCCAGTATCACATACATTCCCCTGAGCATAGCCAGGACTTATCCCTAAGTACAGAGGCAAGAGTAAGTCTTATATTTCTTTCTTTCCCCCTTATTTTTGGGAGGGGTCACATGCAGTGATCTCAGGGGTTACTCCTGGCTCTGCACTCAGGAATCACTCCTCATAGTCTTTGGAGGACTGTATAGGATGCTGAAAATGGAACTTGAGTCAGCCATGTGCATGCAAACACCCTACCCACTGTACTATCGCTCCAATCCTAGGAATAAGTCCTGAGTTCAGCTGAGTGTAACACCTAAATAAACAAACAACAACAACAAAGACATGACAAAACAAAACACACACAAAAAAAAACTAGTTAAAGTCATGGGAATAAAAGATTTTGTCTATTAAATGGAGTTTACATTTGGGGTTGAGGTTTTAGAGTCATTAGGATATTGATGTAGGGAAGTGGGCTCACTGGTGATGGGTGTGGTGTTAGAATTATGTGTTAATGACAAGTGTGATTAAGATTATGAGTCAATCTAATTATCCAATATAAAAGGTTAAAATTTATATTACTTTGTTTTTTTATTACTACTTCTTTTCACGCATTGAGGTTGAGGGAGTTCCCAAGAAGTATTCATCAGGAAAAAAACCAAGCAGATCTAAGAGCCAATAATATTCAATAAACCAGCTCAAATTGTTCAATACTAGGTCCAGTCATGCAGCACTGTGTCTCTGGGGCCAGCAGTCCTGAGGACCACTAAGGCCAAAACCAAACCAGAATTTATTCTTGGTGGATTTGTGAGTGCCAAGGATCAAATTGGATGCCTTACTCAGGCAAGCATGTGCCAATGACCCACTTAGCTATTACCCAGGGCCCCACTTCTTAGTCCTGTAATAGAAGCTCTCTATCTAATAGGGAAATTTGGTTTCTGTTTATTTATACATGCTTTCTTAAATCTATATTTAGGAGATTCTTGTTTTCAAAAAATACCTTTTGTTGTCCCTATATTTTGTCTTTTTTTTTGCTTATTGTAGATATTTTGAGCATTTGTAGTAGTGCTATGTATGTGTAATTGCATATTATTTTTAGTAACTAATAGATGCGTCCTTAGTTTTCAGACTAAATAGATTACAGGATTCTGTGAAATGTGGTCTTTGAAAACATATCTTTTGAAGCTATAATTCAATTCAAGATCCTTTTCTACCTCATAAATTAAACCTAGGAAAATTAATTTCAAAAATATTATTAAATTTTGGTAAATAATATAATGGATACGATATATTTAGTCTTTGGAAATATGAAATAACATCTGCAATAAAACTTGGAATTAAAACCTTATTGGTATATATTGTCTTAATTTTTATTATTTCATGCACTAGAATGTATTCTGGCCTACATATAGCCACAAGAATAACCAATCATTAATGCTTTTTCTTTGTTTCTTGATGATGATAATAAACTTCCGGATTCTACATACTGACTAAACATAAAGGAGTTTAACTGTTGCATTTTTCCACATCCTTTCTACAGCCATTACCTCTACAACAAGGGCAAACCTAATAGATTATTTTCTCATGATAGTCCATCTCCTGTACGTTTTTAAAATTTGCTATTATAGGTTAGGAAACATGATTGCAATAGCATACATTTAAGGGTTAAGATTTTTTATTTTACTTTGGAGGCCCGCCTGGTTGATGATCAGGTCTTGCTAGCAGCTATGGCTGAGCCTACTCCTGATGGGGCTTGGGGATGACATGAATATAGAAATTTGAACTGGAGTCAGCCTCGTGCAAGGGAAACACCTTGACCTCTAGTCCATTTCTCTGATCCAAGATTCATGGGTTACATGTACACCACTATCATTGCACACCACTACCAAATCTCCCATGACAATTCCCCATTGTCCTTATTTTAACACTGGTCCACTGTTTGTTTCTCCACTCCTCCATATGCTGTTTGTTAATTTTGTAATCAAAAGACTAGAGTTTTTCATTGCCCAATATTGTTTATCCTCATATATACATATATGTATAGATATTATATTACACAGAGAAGTGAGATAATCTTAACTCATTTGTTAAAATGCCAAAAAAGTGACAAGTGTTATAGTTGTTTTTTTTTTATTTCTTAAGTGATATAATAATTATTACATAATAAGGAAATTTTCTGTATCCTAAAATCTAAAAGAAGAAAACAGGTTTCCAGAAATAAATCTGTCTTATACTGATCACAGAAATGGCTCACAGGTATGTCTAAAAAATAACAGTAGCATTCTACAAGTGTGTAATGGGGAGTTCTTTCTGAGGAGAATGTGTGAAAGGTTTACAAGAAAAGAAAATAGTATCTCAGACAATGAGCACTTAGGTAGCAAAAAAATTTAGAAGCACAAAACCTTTACTGATACCTCTCAACTCACACTATCATCACCTTCTCCTTTCTGAAAGGCCATGTTCGATCATCCTAGACCTTACATAGAAAGACAAGACAGGATCATCTGCCACTAAGTCCTGGAAAGCCTATTGGTATAGAATTCCTGTTACAACACTGCTCTGCTCATCTGGACAAGCACGAAGAATGGATGACAGCTGTTTGGTAGACTGAGTATAGACAGGTTTAGAGGAAAGAAAAAGTATAGTGACATATTAAAACACACCTTCAATAATTTTATCTCTCTATGAAATAGTGGAAAGTTGCAGCAGCAACAACACAGAGAATGGATTCTTTTAAATCAATTTCAGAGAGAATGTATCTTTTTTTGTATATACAGACTACAAAATAAGCCATGACCAAAGAGTAATGGAGAAGACTATTCAGATTGGAGTTATATCACTAAGCAAAGGGCAGTCTAAAGGCCTAGTCATGTACCATGCACTAACATAGCTGCAAACCCATCTCTTTTGGTGTGATTCTAAACATACATGCATACAGGCACACATACACAAACTCACACATGCACATATCAAACAGGCACATTTTAAAATACAAAGGGGCACAAAATGAACTTAGAATTTATTTTCTTCCTCTGAACTCCCAGGGTAGTTATAAACACATTCCATAAGACAGAATTCATATCCATCTCTCAGTTTATAGCATTTATAAGACTTCGGGGCAACTCCTTTTTTTGCATTTAATGCTGTGTATCACTTTTAAACAGCATACATGAACCCTGTAAGACACCCAAGCAGAATGAAGCTGGTACTACCGGGATGAGTGAGTCTAAAGGCCTGGCATATATTTCCATGTCTGGTGACCAGCACAATGTTATGCCACTCAGCAAAAACTGTTCTAAGGAATGAAATTGTCCTAAAGTATGAATCTTTGAAGCAGATTTAAATTTAAATTTAAATTAGATTAAAAAGTTTAACAAATCAGTAAATTTGCCTCACCACATACAGTTATGTTCAGAGCTACTTTTGACTCTATTTCCCTAAAAAAAAGAAAAAGAACAAATTAAGCTAAAGTACCTGTGAATACTAATTAGTTACTTCTGGCAAAGTTAATTAAAATTACAAACTATCCCTGGCCAAAGAAAACTATTACGCTGGAAATTTTAACTGTCCTGACATTACTAAAAGGAATTTAGGAAGGATAGAGTTGTTCAAAAATAAGAATTTGGTTTGAGATGGAGGGGAAGAGTTGTATTCAGGGCTTACATTAGGCTGTGTTCAGTTATCACTCCTGGGATACTCAGGGGACAGCATGTGTTGCCAGGGATCAAATGAGTCATTTACATATAATGCAAGTATTTTAATATGTGTTTCATCTCTCTGACCCAATAATCCTTTTTTAAAAAATAGTAAAATCTCATAGTCACATTCATATATACTTGGATGGTTATGAAGACAAAACTAGTCCTCCCTCAAATCAGACGAGAGCAAATGTTAAATTTTCATTGTTTGATACTCTTAGTAAAGGAAGTTGTAGGTACAACTTCAAGAAGATCAAGACATACTGCACATACTGGAGAATGTACAGACATGAGATCGTTAATTGCTTATTGACTGTTTGAGGTGCTGCTTCATCCTGGGAATAAATATAAAAGATTGAGAGATAACAAGTGAAGTGTGGTGTGCTTATGTGTTTTATGTAGACACATAAAATTAAATAAGAACAAAAACCAGCTTAGGTGGAATTAAAGAAGCAGCCATGGAAGCTCTTACTGTGAAAAAAATTCCATGTGCAATCCTCAGTGACTGCTGGGTAGGTCTGACCATCATTTTACTTTCATTATTGTAAAAATAAAAGGTAGTAGAAAATGTCAAGAAGCACCTAGACATTGTTGAGAGGTATGAATGGTTGGCATGCATGGTAACAAAATCTAATCACCCCCAAATATAAGTATTACATTCATTTTTCTGCCACAAATCTTTATCTGAGTATCCATCATACATCTGTTCATAAGATCTTATTAGCAGCTTGATAATTAGAAAAGTACCATAATTAACACAATTTATTATTTATGCTAATGCTAAGGTAGCAAGTATTTAGAATATATTTGGTTAGTCACAGCTATTATAAATTTATTTAAGGAGGAGAATATGATATTTGGAGCTATATTTTGGCAGTATCATGGGCTCCAGGTAGATTTTCAAAGAGTGAAAACGTCATTTAGTAGCAATTTACATGATTGTTTGAGAAACCAGATAGTTTGAGATAGATGAGGTTGTGATGACATTTGTGAGCAGAGTATGCATTATGACCATGTTCATGAATGACCAAGAAATTCTGGAAAGATGAACAAAGAAGAAAGAAGGTGCCCTCTAAAAGCTAAACTATTAAATAAACAAAGATAACCATGCAGAGTTCAGATGAATTTTGAGCCACAGCTTCCCTGTGAGCATTAACATATAGCAGGAAAGAAAATAGCAATCTGAAGCCGTACCTCTGAAGCTATGATCCAATAGAGAAAGGAAAATCAGAGAACATTCAGCTCTGCCCATGAAAGGGGCGTCCTAGCAACCTGGTCAAGCTGCTCGGAATGTCTGTTCTTTTCTGACAGGTAGATGGAGACAAATGCCTACTGTCATTACAGCCTGATGAGACTAAACATTTGAAACAAGCATCCAGTTCACCAAGCAACCTTCTGTTAGTATGGTCCCCTAAGGGGCTTAGCTACAGGGCAGGAATTCACTGGTTAGAAGGATGCAACTGTCTAGTCCAGTTAACAGTATTATTTTTCACGGTGAATTAATAGAGTGGGTTTCTAGTTTATATTCTTTTGTCTTTTATGAGTGGGTACAAGCCTTTCCTGAAACAATCAGCTCTGGGCATTAGCCAGACCAAATGCTGGGACCTGCATTGCTGAGTTCTGGTCTCCAGCTGTGATGAATTTACCCTGGTAATGCTACCCTGCAAAGTCTCTTGGCAGTTGGCCTTCTCGGGGACACACTGACCTTGCAATACCTTACATTCGAAATGTCAACATGATATCCCAACATTAGTGCTCCTGGGACCAGTTACTGCCTGGGCATATGTGCAGGGAGTTGTATGATATGATTAATTGAATATTGAAGAAATGTCTGTACTGGTGGGAGAATTTTAATTATGTATAATAAAAAATACTCTTGAAATATGATAACAATAGCTAATACTTATTGATTTACTGGGCTCTTTCTAAGCACCAGACACTGTCCTAAGCATTTTAAATAGCACTTCATTTAATTACTATATTTACTTCCATTTTAAGGATTCGAACAGAGCATATGATTTAATTATTTTCCTATGCTCATATTATAAGTAAACGATGCAACTTGATTTGAACTCATTACTCCCCTAAAATTAAGAGAACATGCTTTGTTTAAACTTACTATGCCTATAAATTGAGTTCTAGTACTTATTGGATTTTTTTAAATGTCCCAGCCAGTTCTGTCTCTATATATGTATGGAAAGAATAGTTATAGTATATATGAGATTATCAAGTAGTCAGCAATATGCAGTACTCAAGTAGCATGATGCACTTAAGGAATTCATGTCTGTTCAAACAATAAAGCACTAAAAATACTTACTATAGCAACCTTAATAACAAACGCCTTGAACAGATTTTGGGTATACCTACTTACAAGGATCCTTTTATGATATACCCTGTTGTTCTGTATTTTAATCTAGTATTTTTTTAATATGGAATCAGTGAGATACAGTTATTAAGTTATTCATGATTGAGTTTCCATCATACAATGTTTCAACAGTGGGTCCCTTCACCATTGTACATTTCCCAATGTCTCAGTTTCTTCCTGCCCTTACCCCTGCCTGCCCCATGGTAGATCTCTCTCTCTCTCTCCTTCTCTCCCTCCCTCTTCCTTTCTCTCCTTCTCTTCACTGTTCTCTCTCTCCATCTCTCTGTTTCTTCTCTCGCTCTTCTCTCTCCCCTCCTGTATTCTCTCTCTTTCTCTCTCTCTCTCAACTGTGGATTGCAATGCCATTACTGAAAGGGTATCGTGCTTTTCACTTTACCTACTTTCAACACTTTGTTTTTCTCCAGAGTGAACATTTCCAAACTACCATTGTCATAGTCGTCCCTTCTTCTCTAAGAGACATGTACATTTATTCTTATTGTTTTGGGGTGAGGGAAGAGACATATACATTTATTTTCATTTGTTTGGGTACCTCACTCAGCAAGAATGAGGGGAAACTCCTGATTCTGTGCTCAAAAGGAACCCTGGTGGTGCTCAAGGAAACATATGATGTAGGAATTCAAACAGGAGTCAGACACATTCCAGGCAAATGCCATGCCTCTGGCCATCCTCCTCTGATTTTTCATGATACTTGCACTGTAGCACTGCATTGTTGTCCCGTTGTTCATCAATTTGCTTGAGTGGGCACCAGTAATGGCTCCATTGTGAGACTTGCTGTCACTGTTTTTGGCATATCAAATATGCCATGGATAGCTTGCCAGTTTCTGTTGTGCAGGCAGGATACTACCGGTAGCTTGCTAGGATCTCCGAAAGGGATGAAGTAATTGAACCCAGGTCGGCCATGTACAAGGCAAACACCCTACTCACTGTGCTATCGCTCCAGTCCTCGTGATACTTAATTAATATTATTTTTGAAAGCCCTATTTAAAATTGTATCTGAGTTTCAAAAATATACACATAGGCAAAAGTTATAGATCAACTGTGATTGAAATTAGAGTAGGAAAATAAAATAAAAGATGTCAGTTGGAGCTGGAGAGAGATAAAGGCAGGTAAGGCACTTACTTAGCATATGAAAACCTGGGTTTGATTACCCAGCATCCATCACGTGTAGTCCCCTTGAGCACCACACACAGTAATTCCAGAATGCAGTCAGGAGTAATTCCTGAGGACTGCTAGGTCTCAAACAAACCAACAAAAATATGTCATTCATCTATGTATCTCTGTTTGACTGGGGACTCACATTTAACCGATCTGTACTCCTTGGAAGCCCCAATAAGTGGGAGAATGTGGTTAGTCTTACGTATCACAGTGCTAATAAGTCTTAAATACTCCTCTTTTCCATAGTTTTGATTTACAAAGGTCCTCAGAAAAAACATTATGTACTTTGAAATGCAGAGCTAATAACAAAAATCTCCAAAGCTTATAATAAGAAACCAAAATAGACATAAATTAAAAACATCACCTCTCAAAACTTTAAAGGGTCGCCTCAAAGTATGAACTCCTTCCTAGAAAGAATCTTGACTTCTATAACATAATACAGCCTCAAGAACAGTTGCTGGGTATTTCTATCTCACCAGGCCCATAAATTGTCCTGTCATTGTACAGACTTCCTTCAACGAAATGCCAGACTCTCCTTTTCTTCTCATCACCTTTCATTCCGCATATCCTGTGTACATCCCCTGCCCACACTTCTTTTTGTGTTATATTTTCCAATTCCCTAGCAATGTAGAGAAGAGGTCAAAGTTGTTCATCTGAAACTAGGGAAAAAAAATCACAAAATAACAAGCTTACTATTCCAAATAGTAAATGGCACTGGGAGAGTGCAAGTGGCTCCGGAACCTAAAAACCTGCCTTCAGACGATAAATCAAAAGCACTTAAGTTAGTACCAAAGCACCTTGGGCTTTCATATCTGACTGGCAAAAAATTTGAAATAAAAAATAAAAGGAGTAGTGATGAAGAACAGAAAATGATATCTTCCCTAACGGAGCAGTAAAAGGGATTGTAATGCAGTTTCGCTCCTGCTTAGTGTCTGCTTAGACATGCTCTTGAAGTGCATCTCACATCAGCAACCACGCTAGGCTTGCCTGGGCTCTTCCTTCTCAAGTCCACATCTTTTCTTTCTCCCCTATCTCCTCCCCTGTTCTTCCTGGTACTAGGTCCACCTCTAGAGAGAACATACCAATACAGAAGTCAACTGCTTTTGAAAAGATGCACATGAATCGCTGTGTTTAATTTCTTTTCTATATTCAAAAACAGGGGCCTATTCATAGTCCTGAGAAGGTTGGAAGGGCCAGGGCCAAGTAACCTGGAAAGGTCATTTTCCTACTGTTTTCTGTAGTCACAAGAGGGAAGCCCCATGGTTCTCAGGGAGGGAGCCTGGTATACTTTTTTTTTTTTTCCGTGACATTTCCAGATTTAGCATCAATAACTGAAACCCAGCCTTGGACATTTGAACAGCATGTTGTCTGATCAGTCTGATCTCGATTGCAAATCACATGTTCTGCTCAGCACTCAGTGCACGGTTGATAAGCTTCCAGTTGTGGTTTGCTTCTCTCTGGTAGGGGAAAAGCTAACACAACCCCATCATGCTTTGTCTTCCCACAGCTTCCCCCAGCGTCTTCCTTTACCACCACACTCTATTCTTTGGAGAATTCTTGCTTGCTGAGTTGTGCCTTTCACCTTGGCTGCACATGCAGTGGCAAGAATAAGCAAAAATGCCTACTAATTTAATGCACCTTCTCTAGGGAGACCAAGTCAGTGAGAATCACCAACACTGGAGATGGGAGACGATTATCTCATGTTCTGTGACTGTTCCTGAGAGGCTGGACTGTGCATGTGTACCACATCACACCCAGTGGAGAACAGTGATGAGTGTCTTTGCCCCAAATCATCTATGTTCAGGCAAGATAGATACACAAGTGATGCAAGAATAGTAATATTAGATGTGATTAATTTTCCTCTGACAAATTCGTATTCTCTAATAACCAGAAGAGAATCTGATTTGTACATTTGCTGGGGCTCATCTAGAACAAAGCAAATACTCTATAACTTGTTTTCTTGATGATAAAATTGCAGTGAAGGATGTCTAAATGCTTGCTCAAGGACATGGAAGAGTGACGACCTTTATATAAACAACAACTTAACTAAACAAAAACATCATTTCCAGTTGTCCAATTTAGCACAGCGTCATTTGGCAACACTGATCTCAGAGGCAGAGTCCTCAGCTAAAGTCTTCCTGGGATGACCAGCTCAGATGAAATTCCAACATCAGCAGACAGGAAGTCCCAGCATTATGAACTCAGAGCTCTCAGTGTCTCAGTGTCTCTATCTGGCCCTGATTTAATGTGGATGCTAGTATCTCTGCCACTGACAGGAACGGCATTTCTTGTCGCTTCATGTACTAAGCTATTTGTTCTATGACATATATCAACAGGATCGGATCTTGAGGATTTATTGGGAGTGTTAATAATTGTATGTAAGGGCCTAACTCCTTGTCTGCAGCCCGGGGGAGCCCTGCTAAATGGGGCTAGTGTTATGTTCTCTTTTTGACAGGAAGCTCATATTTAACTCTAAGCTTTGTCTTTCCTGACTTCCCTATGAAAAATTATTTTTAAGTGAATAAATATTTAACACATTTTTCCTATGTCTGCATTTTCTATTCATTTAGCTGGATTCAGTATCCAATTCTGTCAAAGCAAAGTAAATATGAGAACATATTCTTTGATGAAAAGGAATGATGGGAGTTTTTAATGGACCTGTTTTTGTTTACAGGAGTTGTTTCTTACATTCACATCACAATTTTATTTTTAATGTGTAGATACTCCATCTTATTAGTTTCAAATATGTTTTAGACATAGTTCTAAACTGATAGAAGATACATTGATTCGTCTTTTGATAATAGGGAACCCAAGATAACCAGAATTCTTTTAATTCTCATCTTTTGCTTCTCTGTATTATTCCCTAAAGCTAGTATTCCATACTATTTAGAGAACATTAAAAAATATTATCTCTTTTGTATCCAAAATTAAATTTATGAATAAAGATATTGAATATTAAATATAAGCTTATAAAATCTATCACTTGATTTCCAAGCCATTGAATATAGAAAATTTAAGTGTCTCTGAGTTTTGTTATAAGCATTTTCAGAAGACTCCAACTGTGCTTAAAATTCATAACCTGTAGATACTCTTTACATCAGATATTGCAATTGCCTTGAGATATTATTTTTATGAGCATTCATTTATTTCCATTTTCCATAATATTCTGAGAAACATCTCTATGAAAGGAAATATGCAACAGTAAAATACCTAGTGCCAGGTTATATTTTGCTGTGTATAAATAGATCTCCACCAGTGGCATTTATTTCCTGCCTCTTAATGCTTATAAATGGTAATATCTTCTTTGTACTCTGAAAGTCGGTGTGTATAATTACATTATCCCTGAAATACAGGTATGTTTCTTCTTTCCAGTATATTATATTTGTTTATATGATTGCCTATTAATTAGAATCGCTAAAAAATGTGCTATAAGAAACATTATTAGGGCTAGAGAGATGATACATAGATTTGGGAATGTTCCATGCTCATGAGTGATCCTGTTTTAATCCATGACATCACAGGCCCCAAAGAATTACTGGGTATAGTCATAAGAGTCCCTAGGCACCACTAATGTGTAGTCCTGAGGGTTTTGGGTTCTGTCAGATGGCCTGAAAGGAAAATGAGATTGTGACTGAGAAAAAGGTTAGGATGGAAGGAAGAGAAGAACTTGAAGGAAGAAAAAATTACAGTAATTGTATTTAAATAACCAAGTAGTTTCATGTTAATACTGAACAAAGACTTATACTAAACATTTTCTTCAGAGGAGAAAAATAATGCTTAGTCTTGTTTGATAACATTGGGTTCTCCTGGTTCCTCCTGCAGGGAGCTTAGTTTTATTGAGTTACTCCCACAACAGTGCCCGTGAGACACACCCAATTCCATCAAGAACTAATAATCCTATATTGCTTTTCTCTTTCCTTTATGTCACTTGCATGGTTTAGCAATGTCCATTTTGTAGAGACAGAGGAAAACAGCTGATGCAATGCTTTTTTAACATGGGAGTTAATTGACTCCAAATAATATTCACTCCCAGGCATCCATCCATATTTACTTGACTTAAGCCTCAGCTTCTCTTAGTTCCAAGCACTCCAAAAGCTGGGTCCCGACAAAGGGCCTGGGTGAATATAAGCTGTAAGCTATCCTGGAATCAGAAAGGGACAAGCTAAGTGCCATAGGTAAAAGAAGTTAAGAGCATCATCATGGAACAAACTCTGTCATGACCAATAAAGAAGTATCTGAATGACTCTACTGGTGTTAGGAAAGACAAACCTGGCCTTAAGGACTACAGTCTGGGATATATAGTAAGATATCCCCAGAAAGAGGCAATCTATAAGCCTAATATATCTTTTACTGTGTACATACAAATTGACTAGAAATATTATAAGAAGTAAATTCACTATGATTGGTTAGATGGATCACTAGCTGAGGAAAGGAGAAAGCAATACACGCTATATGGAATCCCACCCTTCAGCAGATCTCCTAAGTATTCGAAAGTGCTAAGCCCTCAGATTAGATCTTGTCCATGAGTTAATCTCCTTAAACTTCCCCTGGAGGGGTGGCTTTACATCTGTTTGTTGTTATGACAGTGTTCAACCCCATCTGTGTGCACCCCCACCCTTCATAGTTTCTGTATAACTATGAGGAAAGAGGAGACTATGAGGTATGGTAAGGACTCTGAGGATGAGGATGAGGGAACAATGATGACGAGACTATGACCAAAACTACAACTATGACTGTGCTGTAAAGGGAAAGATCAGACTGTGTTGTGGACAAGAAAGAAACACACCAACTACCAACCAGTCTGGGGCCCTGTTTCTCCATTCTCCCAGTCCTTTGTCCATCCATCAGTGTAGGCTGGCCAGGAAATGGTTCTTGGCCACTGAAGGCTAGAGTCCTTCACACCCATGCCTTTCTCTTGAAATACACATAGACTATTTTGTCTAAAATTTCATATAGGCAGAGCTTTCTCCTGAGCAAATATATCAGTATATTTTCATGGCACTAACTCAACATATCAAGACCAGAATGTTCCACTCTTTATTATTATATACCTCAAATTAGCACCAATAAAATAACAAATATGTATACTACATTGTCACCAAAATATGAATGTATACAGATTCCCCCTGAAATCTTTTAAGTTCTAGTCCCATAATGATACAAGGCATTAAAAATGTAAGTTTATATATTTGCCTTTTGGCCATTTGTATTTCTACCTTGAAGAAGTTTCTGTTTATTTCTACTCCTTGTTTTTGATGTAGTAGTATGCTTTTTAATTGTAAAGTTCTACTAGTGCCTTGTATATCTTTGATATCACCCCTTGTTAAATGGGTACTGAGTAAATAATTTTTTCTATTCCACTGTCTGTCTTTGCATCTTGGTCACTATTTCATCTGTAAAGTTCCATCAGTGCCTTATGCATCTTTGAAATGAAACCCCTTGTCAAATGGGTGTTGGGTAAATAATTTTTTTCCCATTTCATGGGCCATCTTTATACCTTAGTCATTTATTTTGAGGTAGAGAAGCAGCTCACCATCAGGGAGATCAAAATCAAAACAACAATAAGATATTAAACTCATACCATAGAGAGTGGCATACATCAAAAAGAACAAGAAAAAACAGTTCTGTTGAGGATGCAGGGAAAAAAGGACTCTTGTTCATTTTTTGGTGGGGATCCCACTGGCCCAACCTTTTTGAAAAACAGTATTTCTCAAAAAACTATAAATTAAGCTTAAATATGACCCAGCAAATACTACATCTGGGAATATACCCTGAAAGCCAAAATGCACAGCAGAAATGCATGTACACTTCTCTATGTTCACTGCAGCACTATTTACAATAGCCAGAATCTGGAAACAATTTGACTGCCTAAGAACAGATAACTGTATAAAGAGAACATGTAATGCATACATAATGGAATATTTCACAGTTATCAGGAAAAATAGTGATGAAATTTGCTTATAAATGGATGGACATAGAAAGTATCGTGCTGAGTAATATGAATCAGAAGGCGAGGCAGGCATAGAACAAATGCACTCATCTGTGAAATATAAAAAATTAATAAGTGACTAATACCAACAGACACTAGAAACAAGAACCAAATAGTCTGGCCCATGGATGGAAGCTTGCCAAAAGTGGAGGGGCAAGGGGAGGGCAATTATGATAGAGAAGGGGCCACCAAGACAATGATAGTTGGAAATTATCACTCTGGACAAAAGATGAGTGCTGAAATTAGGTAAAGGAACACACATGACAAGCTTTCAGCATCTGTATTGAAAACCACAATGCCAAGGAGTAATGGTAGGTGGGAGGGAGGGAGAGGTAGAGGGAGTGGGACCGGGAAAGAGGAAATATGCCTGCCCTAGAAGCAGGTTGGGGCAAGGGTGGAGATGGGGATGGTCCGCAAAGGGAAACTGGGGACACTGGTGGAGGAAAATGTATACTGGTGAAGTGATGGGTATTTGAACATTCTAGGTCTGAAACCCAATCATAAACAACTTTCTACTGTGTATCTCACGATAATCCAGTAAAAACTGAAAGTATATATAAATTTATCTCCTAGTTTATCTTCTTATCCTATCCTATAACACCTTTAAAAATCACATAAACCTCCTCCTCCTTTATCATCATTGGCATCTGCTTGATTAATCACCTGAGAACATATATTATGTGTATATACATATATTAAAGATGATGAGTATGTATAATGACTAAAAGTCCCAAACACCTCAAGCCTACTATGTTAGGCAATCATATGTTTTCATGTTATTCTTATTTTTGTCCTGTTATGGGGCCACACCTGGTAGTGATCAGAGTTTAATTCCAACTCGCACTTAGGGATCACACTGGGAAGGGCTCAGGGACCATATGGAATGCAGGGGATAGAACCCACTTCAGTCATGTACCAGCCAATTACCCTTCCTGCTGTGTTATATCTCCTGACAAAAATGTTTTGAATTCTAAATAAGTTTGTCTTGAATCTATATGACAACAAATGTAAAAGTATTTTCCAATAAGAGCAAAAATACAGCAAAAAGTTCTATACATCTAATCCAACAGTCTTCTTAGAAAACTTAATAATAGAGAGGTCTCTGCTACACAAGTTAGAAAGAGAAGTAGAGACTCAAAGAACATATATCTTTCCACCCTACACTAACCTGCCCTGTCTAACACATTTCTCTTGCTTTCTAAACACAATGCATGAACATAAAAATAAGTTAATTTATATAGACCATTAGAAAGCAGTTCAAAACAGACCACATAGAGATCACAATGTCATCATCTGCTCGTATTGGAATGTCTGGGTGTCTGATGAATGCATTTGCAAATATTGCTGTGAAGTAATTTCCTTCCAATTCTGGAGTACTTCAGATAAATTAGATTTTCCTCTAATCAAATCTGCTGCCTATGTATGAGAAAAAAGATAGTTTGTCTGAACAAGACGTAATAGGTATTTGGAGGTTAGAGGGCACAGAGGCTTAGTGGAAAGTTACTGCATATAATCATAATGGAGCAGAGTCAAACAAAATAAAAAGTCACCAGATGCTTTTCAAGTGGAGTCTATGCAAAATAACACTCAGGACAATGAGAGAATATTCAAGGCAACATATAATTCACCTGTTGGATATGAATGAGACCTTTCACAAAGAGAGCACCAAGTTGAGAATTGGCGGATCTAAATTTAGAGTACTTTGGATAAACAAATCAGACTTGTCATGCTCTTAACCTAATATATCCATATTGAAACCAGGAAAGAAAAAATATGAAGACAGTGAAGAAAATTTAAACTGAATTATGATTAATAAAGTGGTTACATACAGCTCTAGTCTATGTCATAATCAGAGGTCATTAAAACAATTTAAAATAAAATGTAGTCACAGAGAGTGCTAGAACTCAAAACATATTTGGTACAATAGTCCCTTCATATATTCAAAGGGACCTTAATGCTTATTATGGATAATGTTGGTGAACTGCCCAAATTCACTTCAGATAACCATTCCAGAAAATGTCAATCATGTCCTATTACATTCCTGTGTGTTTCTCTACCTGAAGGTTTTCTCTTGGCATTCATGCAGCAGGCATAGCGATTTAATGCCCCATAGCACTGTGCCCAGTCAATGAGATCAGTTAGAAGACAGATCCCCAGCTTCTCACCATTAGCTGGGAAAATTCCGAGACTTGTTCTGCTCAGTGACTCAATGTTTCCCAGGGGAGGCAGCTCTTATTTATGATGCATACTACACCATTACTGTCTTCCCTTCATTCCTGGCCCGACATACACATTCAATTATCCATTTCTCCCCTAGAGATTATCTCTCAGATAACTTATCTGTGCTCAAATCTTGTTTCAAGTCCACTTCAAAAGGAACCCAGTTTAAGATTGGCCTGTTCAAAACTCTCCTAAAAATAGGAAATTAAGTCACAAAAAGTGGCAAACAAATGTCCAAAACAAGGTCTACAGCTCCACATATCAAAACATGAATTCTACTGAAAGAATGGAAAGAATAGGAACATAGAAAAGGAACAAAATCTAACAAAACAAAGCAAGAACTTGGGAAGCATTAAAGAATAATCAGACTTCAATAATCTACTAAGACTTAAAAACAGTATTGGACAGTTTCAGAATACAGTTTCTACTTCTATTAAGATATGGGTTATTAATTCCTAGAAAGTTAAAATGCAACTAATATATTCTAATGTAACATGAAGGGCAGGGGGATATACCCAGAATAACTTGCAAAAAAATGCTCAAAAATGATTAAATATACAGACTTCTCATTTCAAAGTATAGCTTCTTTACCTATTAAACATCACAATCATGATAGCCTGTTAAACACCCATTTCTCAGGCGGGCCGAGTAACATCTCATTTCATCCTTTCCCTAAGATCTTAGAAGTCCATCTGGACTTGGCCCTCTCAACGATGTTGCACTGGGGACTCTTCAGGGTCACAGGAATGAGATCCAGCTTGTTACTGGATTTTGCTTATAAATACACCATGGGAAGCTTGCAAGGCTTTCCCATGTGGGCAGGAAACTCTCAGAAGACTGCCAGTTTCTCCCAAAGGGAGAAACAGACTAAAGATATCCTCACGCTTCTGAGAGCTTGCTTTTAAGTCTCTGGATGTTGACCATTGATGGGATTACACACACCTGAGTTCCTCTGCCAGTACCTACATGCATGAGGCCTGTCTGAACGTGTAGAGAGGAGCCTCCAGCATAGCTGCAGCTAGGTTCCGGTGGTCTTCGGCCGCCAAGAACTCTGCTTGGGGTGGGGAGGGAAGCTGGAGCCCATCCCCTCTGAGGGGCCCCAGGGAAGACAGCCAGGCGTGCGGGCAAGAGACTCTCATGCATGAAGGTACCCACAGAGGAACCCAGGTGTGTATAATCCCATAAACGGTCAACATTCAGAGACTTAAAAGCAAGCTCTCAGAAGAGAGCATGGAGTCTCTTGCCCCATGACTGGAAATATTGACAAAAGACAATTGTTTCATTTTTTTTTGAGCTAAAGTGGAAAATTTCATTGAAACATTATAAAAAGTAACCAAGAATTAGAAAGAAAATTCTTCTAAAATTGAATTAAATACATATTGGACTACATTTTTTGTGATTTTGTAAATTTTAACTTTTTTCTATTGTCCATTTTAACATAACCCTGAGTAAATTTATTTTTGCTGTATATAGGGCTTGTGCTGTATTAATACATTAGTACGATAAGCTTTAATAGTGAGGGTTGAAAAGTATCATAAAAAGTTCTAGGCTACACAAATATCTCCCTACTGATCGACAGCTGACACTTTGCATTCTGCCACTAGCAACATAGATGCTTCGTTTAATCAATGTTGTGTTTCATCTTATAAGATGAAAATATGCCTAAGGGGAGTATCATTTCAGGTCACTCATACCTTAGTGTGAATAAATAACACTGAAAGTTTTCTTTAATGACAAAAGGGACCTCCAATTATAGAAATTAGGCCTGCCACAGAACAGTGATATGATGATGGAAATTTTCCCTGAACTATTTTTCAAAACAGGATTTATTTTAAAAGAGTACTAAAATAATGAGGCTATGTGATTCCAGCCAAGAATCAGAAGAGGTAGATTTATATCATTAATGTAAAATGCATACTTAAATACTTATAAAATAGAGTCTGAACTGTCTAAGAGTGATGACTGGAAAATTTTATACACTAAATATAAATACTAAAATTCTAAAATTCCTCTTTGATTAATGTTTGTCTTCAGTCCCACTTGGGTCATTTTCTTCCTTTGAGTCCAGTATCCCTTTCCCTAAACTAATATTCTAGATACTCTTCTACACTGATCTACATCCCACAACTCCTTGGACCTTGTCCTATAGTATCTGTCCTCATCCCTTCTGTGACTTTGACCTCTACACACAGGAAAGTCTCTGTGACCACTACACATGACTAACCTAGGCAGACAGATGGCCTGGAATATTACCAATAGGCACAGATGAGAGGAAAAGTAAGGCAAAAAAAAATGGACACCCATATATAAATCACATGGAATGCAGCAGTATTGAAATCAAGAGCCTAAACATTTCAGATGACTGAAATGAAATTATCTTCATTTTGCAGAGGTGCACTGGACAATCCTGAAGCAATTGGCCTTTTCCTGGAGATATGTCATTAAAATAAATCAACGCAACTCAAATGTAACAGCATATTCCATGACAAGCCCTACAGCTGGCAAAAAAATAATAATGAATGGGTCACAGGCTACAATTTTAAAATGTAGAGGATTCCTCAGACAATACTGCAAACCAGAAGCAGGTGTCCTGCCCCGCCCCCAACCCGCGAAACAGGAGGACGTGGCACCTGAGTGAGGCAGCTCCCTTAGAGTTCACCCTCTGGCTTACGGCTGCCGTTATTTTGATGTGAACTGCCAGTCAGTACGAGTCTTTTCTGACTTGTTTCCACAAACCCTGACCTAAAAGACCGAACAGTCCTGCCAATAACTCACTGAGGAGGAAAGAAAATGCAAGTCCTGTCGGAGCGCCTTTTAATTAGCTCCAAAATCTGGCAACTAGAAATTCTGACACAGAAAAATGTAAAAATAAAGAAAAATATAGCGTCTTGTTTAAAATACTGTGGCGGGGAGGAGTGGGGCTGAAGCGACAGTACAGTGGGTAGGGAGTTTGCCTTGCACTCGGCTGAATCGGGTTCGATTCCCTTCCTAGCATCCCATATGGTCCCCTGAGCAATGCCAGGAGTGATTCCTGAGTGCAGAGCCAGGAATCAGCCCTGAGCATCACCAGGTGTGACTCCAAAAAGCCAAAAATTAATTAATTAATTAATTAAATGCCGTGGGAGGCTGACCTTGGCCCACTCATCAGACTTCACTTGAGACAGGGGAGGGACATGGGACCTGAAGGTTCTTCTTGTGTCTATAGCAAAAAGCAGCTTAAATTGTGGATCCTGTTTCTATTTCTGTCTGTGTCCCGATCAACATGCACTGCCCTGCATTGAGATCTAAGGGCCAAGGAGGGGCAGGCTGACAGAGCAGTCTGAACACTGTAGATTCTTCTGGTTCTCTTGGCAGTTTTTTTTTCTTGAGCTGTGACAAAAGGATACTTTTGGGGGGCTCTGGCAGCCTTCTAGATTGTATACTGTAGACTGAAAGGGACAACCGACACCTGGGTAAGCATGCCATCAGAGTATAGTTTTCTAAAACTCACTTCATCTGCAATTTTTATTAATCCAACTTTTACTTTCTCTTTCAGTCATTTTGCAGTCACCAATCTGACTAAAATGCTTCCTTAAAATCTCAAATTCAAGGACTGGAGAGAGAATACAGGGCTTAGAGTACTGCTTTGCACGACACTGATGTGGGTTGGATTCTGGACAGTACACAGTTTCCCAACATTGCCAGATGCAGGCCTGGAGCCCTTGAGCACCACTGGGTGGCCTGGGTAAGCCCTGACATCATAAGGCTCCAGTGCAGCAACCCCTGACCCTTATACCGAATGGCTGCCTGCTTCACTGAGAATTTCTGGGAGAGCCTCAGGCATTCTGAACACAGCAAGTTCAGAAGACCCCCCCGCAAAACAAACAAAAGCAATATAAAGTGGATGCTGCTTTTTTCTCCTACCCAATAATTCAAATATTTGATAGGATGAGGTATTTGTGGTTCTTCTCTCATTCTCGTTTTGTGAGCTGAACACCTGCCACAGTAGATGTGAATAAGAATATAAATACAATTTTACCTACAAGAATGTGTTTGCGAATGAAAAAGGTAAACAGAAACATTTCCAAATACAATGATGCAAGTTAAGAAAGACAGACAGACAGGGAGACACAGAGAAAAATGTGTTTATCTCTTATGGGGCAATGCAGTAGCTTGAAGGCTTTCAGAAAAAAAAGAAATGCAACAATCAAGAGGTAGAAGACATTTTCACTGGGTTCAATTTAAGTAACAAAAATCCAAACATGCGAATCTATAGCCATGTGTGATTAAGGTGGGAGTTTCAGACCAGAGATGTGCTTTTGAACACATAATGGTTTCTACTTCTTAAAAATCCCACCTCCCTTTCCTTGGGACTGCAGCGATAGCACAGCGGGTAGGGCATTTGCCTTGCACAGAGTCAACCCATGTTCGATTCCTGCATCACTCTCAGAGAACCCGGCAAGCTACCGAGAGTATCCTGCCCACACAGCAGAGCCTGGCAAGCTACCCATGGCGTACTCGATATGCCAAAAACAGTAACAACAAGTCTCACAATGGAGATATTACTGGTGCCCATTTGAGCAAATCGATGAAAAACGGGACAACACTGCCAGTGCTACAGTGCTCTTTCCTTTTAGATGCAGGTATTAGTGAAACATACCTCCCACACAGCCACAAGTTTTAGTCTGTCCAAGCCTTCACAGACTCTTCCTCCCTCTCCACTTTGTACTTTGGACAGAACTGCCCCTGTGTTCCCTGGTTGACAGAAACAGTGGCTTAGATGTCACCTATGACAAGCATAAGTGGATAGTTTTGGACATCAGTCGCTAATACAGATTCTGGTGCCCTGCAATTTGATTGCTTAGATGATTAATGGGATTCTCATGACAGCTTTGTTCCATGCTTCCTTTTTTCCTTCACTTTAATAAAAATGGGACTATCCATTTTCATCACATTAGTTCTGAAGAAGTAGACAAATTGACAAAAAAAGAAAGAAAGAAAAAGGGGGGAGCATAATTTAAACAGGGAAGGCAGAATAACCTGACCCAGCTTCATATTTAAAAGATGCCAATGTACTGGGGACTACTGTTGTTTTGCTGACTAGGCATGTGGATACTGAATGTCTCTGTGCATGAGCTTTCGTGTCTAGGAAATGAGACTAATCATACAGATGTAGCCCAGAGCTAAGCCGTAAGGATTAATTAATAAAACATGATTGCTAAACTCACTGCAAACACCAAGCCTGGAATGAAGACTTGGCTAGAAAGTAATAAAGTGAAGCCTAGAAAAGGGTTCCACAGGGCTGCTGCAGGCACTCTCCCAACTCCTTGGGAGCACTCAGCAGCGCAGGGCTGTCTCTGTGCCCTCACCAAGGAACTCCCAAATCTCAGAGCAGCCGTTGCCCCCCTTGGAGATGCAGTACTCGCTCATACTTATCCATTCTTTCACCTGCAACTACCGTTGATTCTCTTTATTTTAGCTCAGCTCAGTTACTAGCTTTTGATTCTGCCTTGCTCACATTGATATTTCTTCTTTCAATCAGCTCAGCAGAGTAAATGTTCTTTGTGCATTGAGAGAACCACCCAATTTATGCTTCACCCAGTGGAGTTGACAGGCCTTGATGCTACTTTTCTCTTAACTCGAGCTTGTCTCTTACACACACAGACACAACAATGATTTTGAATGTTACTAGAGAGTAGAAAACATACCTCCTGTAAGGTGGATTCTGGAATAATTTCATTTAATCCATAATTTCAAATTATTTGAAACTAGTATTTTTTTTCTAAAAAGCACGGTACTATTTGTTATGGAACAGAAGGCAAATTACAAAGTTCCCTGTCTTCAAGAGGTTAGAAATTAATTTAAAAAAAAAGAGAGAGACATGTGCAGGAGCAAGCATAACAAAAGTAGAGTGTTGGGGGCCGAAACCTTGGGAAAGAGAACTTGGCCATTCCCTAAACAACCACCAGGATATTATGAAAATATTATGAAAATATATGTGTCACAAGATAATAGTTGAACTGTTACAGAGACAGACATCCTGTGCTGGGGACAAAAAAGCACAGACAAATCATGCTCCAGCCTGTCAAGTCCCCTTACGCAAATACCCCTCGTGACCCGCTCCGGACCCCTGTTCCTGCCTGCCCTACAGCCTATATATTTTGTGCTTCTGCCTTCAATAAATGAGACCTTGACAACAGTTCCTTGCTTGGTCTCCTTCTTCTCTCTAGCCCATGACTTTTTCAGGTAGCTTCTCCTCGAAACCCTGAATTACTGGTCCCGCGAGAAGGGACAGTAGAGCCATAATACTTAAGATAGATACTAATCAGTACAAAATTCAAGGATGGAAGGGGAAAGTATACAAGTAAATAAATTTGCTATTGAGAGGATAGTATATTCCCATCAAGATGTCAAATGCTTCTGTACAAGTTCTCTCATTTACTTTTTCCAGCTATTCTATGAAGTAGTACTATTTTCCAAAATAAGAAATCTAACCACATCAAAGTACTTTCTAGATTATCAGTAGTAACTGCATTGCATAAATTCAAGATATATCCAAGATGCTTTCCATAAATTTTTAAACAAACCTGGTAGCTCCAAATATACTACTACTCATTTCTATGTAAGAAATACCACACTACATACATTATCATGCATAACATAAGCCTTTAAGTGAACTGGTGTGAGATGTTTGTGCTATTATCATGATGCTAAACTACATAGGTAGTTACAAGGACACTCAATGACACATTGAAAACATGTCCTGAGAATAGCATGAAGGTCATCATTTGCCTAACATGTATCAGAACAAGTAGCTTAGTTTGGCACAGCTTGTGTCATCCATAAACAATAATGACAAAATTACTATCTCCAAAAAAATACCTGGACCTGACTATCATTGTTAACTGCTAAGATTCATACAATACAGCTTTTAAAAAGATATGAAAACAGAATATATCATAAGAACCATAGAACATGAACAATTGATAAGGATGGATCAGTGTTAAAGCCAATTGATATTACAGAAGTCAATAGAACAAGGATAATTTACAAGACATGATTCAGTGTTAGTCTCAGCTAAACTATAAGATCAAGATATTAAGATCTAATTTTAAAATATTGTATAATTAGCTTAATTTTCTACTCAATAAAAAATTAGTGTCCTACTATCTATTTCACAGCAGACAGCATAACTGACATTCTTACCAGCTGTGATTTTCCCAAAGGGTTTAATGGGTTTTATAATATTTGTACAATGCAATATTATCATTATCATAAATGTTTTCTAATTAATTCTTGGGATTAATGAAAGCATGCTGTATTATTGATGGATTAAGTGCAATATTTATAAAACAGTGATAGGATTAAAGAGAAATAAATATGTATATATTTCTGTATGTGTAAATAATAAATATTAATCCCCATCATCAATTTTGTACAAAGTGGTTTAGTACATACTAATAACTTACTAAATACTTCATCTCTCTGCTGTGTATTTGGGATATTAATGTTCTGTTTGTTTATCCACAGACTGATAGACTTGAGTAAAGTCTTTGATGGCTTTAGGAAAAAATATGACCTGCAGTAGAACCCACAAATTAATGAAGGTATTCTGGATTTTCAAAACAAATTTATTAAGAAAATGTCAATGGGAAAACTTGAAATTCTATCAATATGAAAATATGTAACTACTTTTAAGGAAAATATATAAATCAAACAATGCCCCATGATGTGCCATAAGCACAGATATGAAATACTCATAATATGTTTGTAGTAATCACTATCTATGTATGAAATTACTTATTCTATGGTAGCTCATTAGCACCATTTATTTGAAATTGAGTTTTGACATATATATATATATTTTTTTTTTAATTCAGTGAGGAGTGGTTGGGTCACATATGGCTTCGCTCAGGACTTACTCCTGGCTGTGTGCTGAGGGGTCAACCCTTACAGTAACCAGGGTACCATGACAGTGCTGTGGATAAAACCAGGGTTGGCTGTAGGCAAGACAAGCACCTTACCCAGCATACTATATCTCCTCCTCCATTCACTTATACATGCTCTTTTTTTTTTTAATTCCGTTTGGTTGTGTAAACTCACTGCAGATAGCAGTAAAGCAACTACATGACAGACTAGGAAGTGATCAGGATCTGAAGATATATCTTTGGTTTGGAATTTAGATTCTTCAATGTTCTTTTTGTGAAAATTTGGAGAGAATAATGGTGTATATCATTAGTTCAGTTGCTTAAGACTATTTTCAATGTCCAGGTTAATTCTTTAATGCAAGTAAGGACTTGATTTTGATAGCAGTGCCAACCAAGGGTTAGAGAGTTTGCTCAGTAGCTCGCAAGCATATTTCACATGCAGAAAATATGGATTCAATCCACAGCACTGTGTCGTTCATATAGCAATAACAGAAGTGATACCTTCCTCCTAGTTCAAAGAACAGGAAAAGCCCCCACCAATGCTGAATACGGCCTCCAAGTCATAGTAAAACAAAACGTCAAAATACAATGAAATTTCTCCTCAAAACTGAAAAGCATAATATGTTTTAAGGCTAAGTCATGATCCATCAAGAGGCATATGTTTGGTGATGAGGTTTTAAAGAAATTATATCCATGAACTGAAAGAAGTAACTTAAGCAAATAGATTCATAAGAGAATACTTAAGTGATGATACAGTTTTAAATTGCAAAGCATCTCCAACAGAAATAAGTTGTTTTTCTTTTGATTAATCTATTCTCAGGTAGTGCATAACAGTTTTGGGAATTGAAAATATAGGAAGGTCTTTCCATACTATTCTAGGAATGAATAGCTGTTGGAGCAACATAACCTTCTGAAATTCTCATTTGAATAATGATCAATTTATGTTTCATATAAGTCTATTTCTAAAACACTACCTCCTTTTCCTATGAGCAAACATTTTATCAATAGTTCTCATGGTTCATTATTCTAGTCCTAATAGATTCGTTAAAAATACAATGTCAGATAAGGAGAACTCATTTACAAATTTAGATTGAGAAGTCTTTGCCTTAGTTGCAAGACTGATTTTAAATACAAAATAGTATATAGACAGTGTAAACTTTGGAAATGGTTTCTTGGGTGACAGGTGGCTGTGAAAAGACATGCACAGATGTTGTGAGTACAGGAGGCATCCCTGGTTCACCACAGAAGTCTGAGACTTCACCCCAGGCATCCCAAAGGTGCAAGAAGTCTTTTCAAACCTTCACTCCCCCAGAGGATCCAGAATGCCCATGACCCCAAGTTTGCTAAAGCATCTGTTCTTACTTTATTTAACCAGGTTTACACTCATTAAAACTGATATGTTGCAAAAAAATGACAATATAAATATGGCTTAACATTAATGATTTGTGAAAACTTGTCTAATCAATAAATTAACACATAGTATATTTTTAGTCACATGCATTTCATGTTTCAAATTTGCGATTCAAATTTAGTAATTTCACTAAGAAACTGCAGGTCCTATAAGTATCTTTAATCTGATTCACTCTGCAAAGTTATTTCCAATCAGAGTATTTGTTTTCCATGACCACTTAAATTGAGAATAGACACTATCTGAGGATACAGATTCCTGGGTAACTTGTACAGAGGCAATGGGAGTGTTGAACACATATATAAATCATGTTCAACAGACAGAAAATAGAGCAATCCAAGCTGTAAATAGAATTCAAGTGTAAGCTGCATTTTGAAAACCTTAATCATCACTAAAGTCAACTGGTGCCTTTAATCTTAATTGGTCACACTTGGAAAATAAAAGGTATATATAAACTAAGCCATTCACCACAAATTTAATAAAAGCATAGCTGCCTAAAACTTTATATTAGGTATTTATCATCAATTCTTACTAGGAAAGAAATATAACACCATGTAAATTATTATAAATTTATCAATAGTTCTAGAAACAAACTAAAGAATCAAACTAGGACACACTACAATAAAATTCCAGAATCATTGCATACATTGTTTTTCTGATAGAGGTTCTTGAACCGCAACATTAACATCACATAGAAACTTCACAGTAACAAAAAGTATTGGACTTCACCTCATGCTTATTTAATTCAAAACACTAGGGGCATTGTAGCATAAATCACATCCCCAACTAGTAATCAGAACATTTATTGTAGGTTATTCCCTTAGATAAATTAATTTAACGTATGCTTCACTAAAAATTAATCTAATTGTAATACTCTGGCCGTTGGGTATAACTCATAGATAAAAATACCCATTTCCTTACTGTAATTTTTGTACCTTTTCTTCATATATAAACTTTCATCTTGGTTAAGTCACTGGATTAATGAATGTGATAATACTAGCAGCATACTTCTATTTGTTGTTGTTCTGGGGTCCTAATCCAGTGGTTCTCAGGACTTACCCCTGTCTCTGCACTGACAGATTCATTTCTGTTATGACCTGGGAGACTGTATAAGATGCTGGGGATTGAACCCAAATTGGCTATGTTCAAGGCAAGTGCCCTACTAGAGGTACTATCACTCTGGTATCTATATATTTTAAACAGCAAGAATATAAAGCAAGATCATTAGTGCTTTTGTGCAGCAAAGCTACTTCCAGTATATCTTGCTTTTTATAAAACTATCAGGTTTTACATCAAAGAAAAGAATAAAAGATAGTATCGATATTGCAATGTCAGATTAACTGCCCAGGAATATTGAGACACTTGTGTGACTTGAAATAAAGTAGGGAGTCATTTTTATAGGTCTCATGTGGAGTAGATATAGAGAACTGTGGGGAAGAATAATCTTCTTACTTCTCTTGAGGGTTTTAATTCTTCTAAGCAGTTAAAAACTAGTGTACAGACCTCCTAACACTTCCACTTTCCCTCCCATTTTTCTCTTCTAATTGCCCTTGGCCAAATGAATAACCACCGGGGCATTAAAAAGATCCCACCTCCTCCAGGAATGAATGATTTCCTAGTCATAGATAACTGTGTTCTGAATTTCACAGTGCTGGAGCAGAAAATTACAGAAGATAGAAAGTGCAGGATAAAAAAGGCTCATTCTGAGGCTGACAGCTGGTAAAACGCTTAGATGAGACAATCAGAGACAAGCTAGTCAGAATTGGAAAGGAAGAAAGAAGAGAAAAAGGGAAGTACTAACAAGGTAGATTGAGTGGTGAGACCAACAGCAATGGTAATGAAAAGGTCAGGGTTGATTACGGAGAAAGACAACCTCTCCACTGCCATTGAAAGATCTTTGCTCAAGATTCTAGGTCATTTCCAGGACTCCATCAAATTAAGAAATGCACTTTTTAATTCATTTACCTAAGTTGAAGACATGCTATTGCATGAAGTATTCAGTTCTTGGCTACTTTATACATTTAACTTTTTGAAATGCTGGTGTTTATCCTGAGGTATTTTATTAGAACACCTCTCTTCTGCCTCCTTTCCAGTAAGCAAAGAGAAAGTATTGCTCACAACTTCAGTTCTGGAGGAAGGCCACATTGATTTGTTTTCACAAGATTATGAATTGCAGAAGTGAGGAATCTCAAAATGGCTTAATATCATCTATCTTTCTTCTGAGTATCCTATGCTATGCCTAGTTCACAGTTAAAACAATATAGCTACAATAGAAGCAACGGATAAAATATCAGATATGCAATCTGATCTGGTTATCTTAATGAATAAAATATGGGGATTTTATATATTCTGATCATTGAGATCATATCAGGTCATTCATTCTGATAGTATAGATAGAAACTACAACTCTATTTATTTATTTATTTATTTACTTATTTATCTATTTATTTTGCTTTTTAGGTCACACCCGGCAATGAGCAGGGGTTATTCTTGTCTTTGCACTCAGGAATTACTCCTGGCAGTGCTTGGGGGGACCATCTGGGATGCTGGGAACCAAACCTAGGTCAGCTGTGTGCAAGATAATCACCCTACCCGCTGTACTATCTCTCCAACACACTACTACTCTCTAAATTAATATTAAAACAATAGATTCAATTTATAGATCCAATTTTAAAGCAACTGTATCTTAAAAACCATAGCTTACCAATCTAACTTCTTAACTATCTTTACATGCATAGTTCAATAAATAAAAAGATAATTAGAAATCATTAAAGCATAAAACCATATGTACTCCTAAATCATTATGCCTAAAGACAACCTCAGAAAGGACAATGCACTGATACTTCCTGATACAGAAAGAAGCAATACTAAACAATTTGCCCAAAAGTCACACAAAATAGTATAAAAACAAGTCTCACAACACAAACAAAAACAAGATACCCAGGACTCCTCATTTTTAGGCCAGTCTTTTTCTTTATAGCCAACCTGAGTCAGGAGTACACAAAATGAAGCTATATGACAATTATCTAACAAATTTGATGGATGTGTATGGACAAATAGGGATAATTATGGTCCAAAAATCCAATTTAGGTCCTCAATTACCTAGATTGACTGTCTACATTGACCAAATAAACTGGATAATGGCCAAAAATGCACTCTACACTGTTTGCATGCTCGAGGACTGAGAAGCACTATATCACACCCCAAGATTAATAGAAAGACCCACATCACTGAGATAACTATCAAGTACGATTCTTAATGGACACATCTTCCATCAATGAAACAGATTCAAAAGTTGCCTCAAATCTCAGTCATTGGTAAGTTGAGTAAAATTGCCATAGGAGCTAGGCATATACACATTACAGAATTCTTCTGAAGAGAGCAATCATGCTGTCTTTGTGTCCAGACCCTTTGTTTCATCAAGTCTATTATTTCTCTAAATGAATCAACTATAATTAGGACCAAGCTCTGAGATGAAAAGATTACAAAGACCTCATACTAAAAGCCTCTTTAAAACTGGGTCATTCTCCACATCATTGCAAAAATCGTGTTGACCTCAGTTGTGAATGTATAAGTATTGCACTAGGAGGTTTAGTCATGGCTGAAAAGCATTAGAGAAAAGAAGAAATGGATCTTCTATAATCTTACTTGTAAGATTTTATGTTTTAAAGAAAAAATGCTGTTACTCAAATTTTAGAGTGGTCAGCTTGTACAATGTTTAAACAAAAATAATTTTAAAATAAGGTGTTTATGATTAAAATATTTTGGAACATTTTGTGTATAGTTTGTAACACAAAGGACTGTGCATCATTACTATATATTAAAATTATAGGACAGTGAAAAATGCATTAAAATAAATCTACATTATGGAACAGTGAGGATTCCATTGGACTAAGAATCAAAAAAAATTGGCTTTAATTCTCCATTTGACAGGAGTTAGTTAGGTTACTCTATTTTAGGATTCACTGGTGGGGCTTCAGCATTAATAGAAAGAGATGGTTGTCTGCATCAGTTTCTTCAAGTTTAAACTGGGGATTGGAAGTGAAAGGATGCTGCTCAAATATAAATGACTACCTATCTCTGTAAATAGGCTTGGAAAAGTCCAAAAGAGACTATATGACCCACAAAGATTCAAACATCTGGCTTTTTCCACAAATGATTTTTGAACATGATATTGACAGATATGACAAAAGATGATACCTTGGCATTCTCCCTGAGCCAAAACCATATTTATTTGTAGTATGGTAATTTAATAGAACAGAATTTCATATATTCTGTCCAAGACCATGCAGAGTAATATACCTTGTGAAATATTACATTGTACTTTTCTAGTTATTTTGGCTGCTGTATAAATTAGTACTTGTAGTAAATTCAATAAATGGCATATTGATTGTATTTCTCTGAATAGATTATTAATAAAGACATAGATGATTACTGGCAGGTTTGGTAAAGGTGACTATAACTCTATTCAGAATTGTCAGGATTAGTTTCAAAATAAACTGTCCCCACCCAAGATAGAATAGAGAACTAGTAAGTGAGAAAGTAAAGAGGAAAAGTTGCTGATTGTTAGTGAAAGCGAAAGAAGGATCAACTAACATGAGGTATGAGGCACCTAAAGTTTCATCTTCTCTAGAAGCACAATTCATATTGAAATTTTTTAAATCTATATTCAAATTTGTAGGCATAGAATTGCCTTCTTAATTATCTAAATGCCATAAAACCTAAGAAATTCAAGGAATGGAAACTCACACACACTACTTGTTATTCTTCCGTGCTTCATACAAAACGTCCCCATTAACACTAAGACCTCTCAGTCACAGCAGAGAGACCTGCAGTGCACCTTATTTAAACTCCTCATAATAAACACCTCACTGTCACACACAAAACTATAGCATAATTACGCCTACAATCTATCCCCTACCATACTGAGTCCTAAAAATATTTTTACCAGAAAATTCAAGGAACTGAAAAGAAAGTCCAAAAGTCAAATCTCCACAAAAATGCTGATTGTGCATTTTTTTAGGAGCTGAGAAGGTGCATTCAGCATTATGGTACCATTAGAGTGAGCCAGAGAGAAAGTATAGGGTTTAAAGCAAGTTCCTAGAACACATCCAACCCTGCTTTGCTCCCTAGCACCATATATTGGCCCCAGGAGTAATGCCAGAGCATAGAGCCACGAATAAACCCTGAACACCTCCATGTGTGCACCAATTCCCACCTCAGCCCCTGCTAAGCACAAATTAGAATAAAAGAGATCTGTGGTCAATAACTCCATATAAAATCTTGGTTCTCTCCTTTTGTTCTGATATGATTTAGTAAGCCATTAAACCCTCTGAACCATTATGTGACTAAAAATACCTCTTAAAAGGGTTCAAATAGCTTACACTTTTATGCTGCTGCATTAAATTATAATGGTTGATTTATTTTTGTTTTTGGGACACACCCGATGATACTTAGGGGTTACTCCTGGCTCTGCACTCAAGAATTACTCCTGGTTTTGCTCAAGGGACCATGTAGGATGCCAGGGATCAAATCTAGGTCAGCCATATGCAAGGCAAATGTCCTACTCTCACTGTGGCTTCAACTAGTTACTAGGTACATTTATATTAAATCATTTAAATTTCAAAAGACAATTTTGCAGAGAAAAATGACTTTTGTCAGAGTCTGTAGCACTGTAACACTGTCCCCTGGTTGTTCATCAGTTTGCTCGAGTGTGCACCAGTAACGTCTTCATTGTGAGACTTGTTACTGTTTTTGGCATATCAAATACTTCATGGGTAACTTGCCAGGCTCTGCCGTGTGGGTAGGGTACTCTCACTAGCTTGCTGGGCTCTCCGAGAGGGAAGGAGGAATCAAACCTGGGTCCGCTGCATGCAAGGCAAATGCCCTACCCCCTGTCCTATCACCCCAGTCCTTTGTCAGAGTCAGAATAATTAGTTTCATTTTAATTATAACAAATTGAAAACAGGACCAAAAAATGGTTAAAGTATTAACCAAATTCCACATAGATCTTAAGCACTGTATATAGTCAGACCTTTTTCCATTCAAAATTCTTTCCTAAAATCCATTTTACATTCCACTGAGAATTTTTTTTTTTCTGGCCACCAATATTTTAGTTCATGACTGTAAGTGGGGGAACTGAAAGTTGAGAATCTTTAGCCCTCTTAAGATTCAAAAGGGTATGGGTAACACCCAAATTCTATTGTTCCTTGCTGGATATATGCTTTGGTCCACACACTAGGAGTAGACATCTGATTCAGTTTCTTACTTCAGTTAGACTTTTACTCTGCATCTCAGCCTACTCAGCTAAATTCTATATAACCTACTTAATTTCTCCTATTCATCATCCCCCACCCTTCTAAATCAACTAAGGACCACATATCAGCATCTCTGAGTCATTAAGTAGAATCTGGCCATAAATTAGATGATGCTTCAAAAGTAAAGATGCCATCTACACTGACAATCTTTGTCAGAGCCTTACCTAATCATTGCATGATCATTTGGAAGTGCTTATCAGAACCACATTTATTGTGTGTCTATGCATAGTGAAAACTTGCAGCCACTGACCACACTGGACAGAGATGGTGGAAGGGCAGTGGTAAGTAACTTCAGGTGCAATTTGAAAATGCTTTCTGAGTTGCGCTTAAGAGAGTGGACTTCCAGGGGAGTACTGAGTGAGGTTTTCATGCTGAAAAGAGGGCAATGGGACAAATAAAGTGATAACCTCTATTCTAGGGAGAGACAAGTTTAGGGAGTTTGCTTTTACTCCCCCTCTCCCTGATCCTGCCACTCCCCAGCACGCCCTCTCTTCAGTGTTAGCTTTAAGGTTGGTGTGATTTGTCAGAGCCAGATATTCTGGCTAAGAAACTAGGGTTTGAACTTGATAACCCAAGAAATAAGGATAATGATGCCTTTTGCAAGAATCTTCTTTTCATATTTGATCATTTCAAGCATCCAATCTGAGCTAAGGCATTTGTGGGACTGCAGTCCCAGGTTGCTGAATGCATCTGAGAATCAAAGACAAGAACTGCTGAGTTTGGACCTTTAACAGATTGTGATTTTTATATAAGTGCTCTGTTATTTTTCCAAGGGTCTGTTTTCTCTGGCTAAACTGAAAAAAGATATGAAAAATATTTGCTTCAAATGTGCATGTTTCCTCTACAAAGCATATTTCAATATTTTAGTCTAGACTGTTCCTTTATAACTTGGTATTTGGTATGGCTCATCTTACATGCTTATAAAACTCCACAGTAAGGATAAAAAGCATATTAAAAATTAGGAAAAAGCTGAAAAAGAGATGAAAAATTTTTATATGCCTATCATTGTTCTGTTTTAAAATACATATATACATACATATATTTATATATATAAAACTAGGAAAAGGTCAATTATTGGTTCTCAATTCTGACTTTCTGAGTTTAAAAAGCTCTAACTTTGGATTAAGAATACAAAATTTAATAAACAGCAAAACAAGTACAGAAAACTATTTCCTAAGATAAATATTTGAATTAAAATATTTAAATCATTGATTTAAATATTTAAATAGGTATTATTAATATATTTAATTCCTTCCCTTTTAAGTCTACTAATCCTCTTTTCTATTCTTTTACTTTTCTGCCTAGTATTACAGCTACATGTAAAAGCACTATATCACTTATTAAACCATTAGTTCTTTGAGACTTGAGTCCATGTCAGATACAGTATTATTCCTCTTGTACCTGGTCTAGTGTCTGATGTATAGTCGGTTCTATTTTTATATATAATGAATTCAGAGATTCTTAGAGATGCTCATAGGATTTTTATATGTCCTAATACAGGTATGTCATTAGGAAGTGAATATTCCTATGTTAACTACATTTTAAAATATCTTCTGAAGAAACTTATTTCTGAATATTCAAATATCAGTGACTATCTGCTACAGAAGCTAAAGTAATTCTAACTAATACTAGAATACAATATAATTAAGTCTAAATAATAATTGCCATTGACAAGAGAACTAAGATTATCGAGCAATGTAGAATGGAGTAGTGAGGCTGAGAAGGGATGTAAGATGGTAATGATGAGCTTAAGGCACTTTTGAAAAAAACTGGTACAGGAGTTTTTTGAATACTGAATACTGCAATCAATTTTATCTCAATAAAAACAAAAATATACTTTTATGCTAAATTTAATGACATCTCATTGTAATCCAACTTAATTTACCTCTTCTATCTGCCTGGCTTCTTAGAAGTAAAAAAAAAAAAGTTTTGCTTCATTTATATACAGGATTTAGTGATTTTTAACATTATTTATTGTATGCTTATAATATCAGAGTACAAAAAAGAAATTACTCTAGGAAGAAGTAAGTCTTAAAATATTGTGGGTTTGGGGGCAGGTGTCAAAACTCACTGGTGTTTAAGAAATCTTAGTTCTGGCTCTGCACTCAAGGATCACTCTTGTATTGTCCATATGTGATGCAAGTGATCAAACCCAGATCCATCACATGTAAAGCAAGCACCCTGCCCATGTGCTATCTCCCTGGTCCCAATCTTGGAATTTTTTAAAACAACATTGCATCATCTGTAACTTTTGGACAGGTATAACACAATACATCAAGGATCTAACATATAAATGTTTTGTATTTTAGGATAGCATTCACATAGTTGAATATCAAAAAAGTTGAAGATAGCTTTATACGATCTGTGCTGAAAATTTTCATTCAAATATGGAGCTAGAAACTAGAAAGTTGGCTCTAAGACTGGTAGACACGACACCAGATTTCATCTTCAGCATTGCTTCATCATCTGAGCACTAGCAGGAATGACTCCTAAACACAAAATTGGAAGTATACCTTCTATATCACTGGAAGTGGCCCCCAAATAACCAATTAGTTGTCATAAATGTAGATAGAATTGTAATGTTGACTGATTACCTATTTCTACTGTCTGGTCATGTCATAGCTACCTAAAGAGAGAGAAAGGATTTTGAGAATCATAAAGGTAAACAACATAGTCTACATACTAGATATATTGCTCTACTATAGTCCTCTATAAACCTTTGCTCAATTCTACCCACTATTATTGCTTTTTCTTCTCTTTTTACACAATTTTGGTGGGAGTGGGGAGTAGTTCACATCCAAAAGTGCTTAGACTTATTCATGGCTCTGCACTCAAAGATCACTCCTGCTTGTAATTCACAGACAATATTTGGTACCAAGGATTAAAGTGTGTTCCCTATGTTCAAGGCAAGCACTTTAATCTGTATAATATCTCCCTGGTCCCTGCTTTTCTACATTTTAGTGAAACTTGTCTTTCTTCTTTTCAGAATGCTTGTAGAACTGTTGTACTACCTATTCACAGCAAAACATAGCATATATAACCTAATTTCATCTCAGATGACTAATTTTAGCCATAAGATAGCAATATACTGAACTGAAAGTGAGCAAACAACATTTACTAAATTCCATTTTTAAGAAATTTCAAATAAGCAATCCAGAATAAATGATTTGCATCTCTATTTGTGCATTTAATGAAGGATTTTAGTGCTCATGTTCATAAAGGTGCATTTTCATTATGACTCTATTACAATTATCCAAAAGAATAGGAACAATTTCCCACATGTCTAGTTTAGACACCATTTTTCAGCATTGTCTCTGTGATTATTGAAGAACTAAATTTCATCCCAAAGCTATCTATTCTTTCATTATTTAAAAGACACTTTTGACATACTAGCTATTGTATTTTACTGGAAACCCTGAGTTAAATAAACCATTTGATTGAGATCTTGAATGTAATTTAATAATTTTCCCAAAATGTATGTGAAAAAAAGACAGTTGATATACACTGTGTGTTTCACTGTCTATAGTTCCACATATTCTTGTAGAAAAGGACACATCAACTGACTGGGATATGGTGGGCATCACAAGCCCTATCCCTTTAGTAGGCCTTTGTTTTGTATTTAGGAGCTTGACATATTGCTGGGGAAACAAAGATCTAATCTTACTCATCATTACGGAAGTGTTTTATCTAGGAGATTTTAAATCTTTTGGTAAGTGCAAAGAACATCACCTTTGATGTTCTTTGGAAAGAAGAAAAGGCCTAGACATGGATAGAAGCGAACACAGGATTATGGAGGAGTACAAGTGAGCAATGTTTTCAGCATCTGAACTACAACCATCTTCCTTTGCAGCTGCCATTCTCCTCTTAATCTTACAAATATTAGTTATTTAGTTAAAACTCTCCACCAAGAAGCTATAGCAAGCATCCGTATTTTTCTCATTTGAAAAAAAAATGAGAAATTTATCTCATTTGAGAAAAATGGTGAGAAGGAAGCAATATGAACAAGAGGTGCCTAGAGAGGGTTCTCCTGTTCTTCACTTTGCTGATTGTCCTTCTTGAATTCTCATCTTCCCTCTAGATGTTGGTTATTTGGTATTCAGTTTGAGACCATTGAAGTGCCTGAAAGAAATGTATTTCTTTTACAACTCCTAAACAAAAACAGTATTCATTTTCCAAGGTCAAATCACAGGAGAAATATGAAAGCCAACTACACACCGTATAAATAAACATGGTATGGGAACACAAGAGCGGAACACGACAGCAGCCTGACACAAGAGAGGGAGACAATCCAGCATAACAAATAGTAAATGGTGCTTTGCCCATGGCATTTGCTGGCTCCATCAATAATTATATAATACAACAGTCACTGATTTCTCAGCCCTGGATCAATAATGGGTTTCACAACCCCTCCAGAACTGGTTGTTGACCAAGATGCTTGCTCAGGCCCCTCCCGATTCTCGGCAAAATCGATTCTTGCATAACTGCTTCTGTGCTTAGAATGTCAGCATCAGAGAAGTGGAGAAACATGGCTTTTAACAGCACTGTAGAATGCACAATGAATTTATATCTCACCCAAAACTCAAAACATCTCAACTGGCAGCTTAAAAAGAAAGTACTCATCCCAAATAATTTGATACACAGGGTACTACCAAAAAAAAATGGAAACAGCAACATAGCATACTATTATGTATATAACATCCTGTGGCTAGATGGCTAAGGTACAAAAACATGTACCTTTCATGTGAAATGTGGGCAGATTCTATTGTTTTCCATGTACCAAAGGATAATAGTGCAATAATTATATTTGGAATGGACCCTCATACCCTTAGCTCCAAAATATTCTGTCAACTCCTCTACCGTACTAAAAGAGAGACTGCGTCACATCCCAAAGTGCATTGTGTTTCTATGTTTTTGTTTATTTTTTAATGAATTAAATTCTGTACTTAAGGAAGATAAGGTAAGTTCTCTGACACTGAGTTTCACTTCTATTCCCAAAAGTTTATTTTCAAAGTAAGAAGAGATTTTGTGTTTTTCTGTATAGCAGAGTTTTTTCAGCATGCATATTATCTGAAAATCAGAATTAGTTATGCTGTCACTATAAAAGTAAAGGAGACCTATAGCACCATAGCACTGTCTTCCCGTTATTCATTAATTTGCTCAAGTGGGCACCAGTAATGTCTCCATTGTGAGACTTGTTGTTACTGTTTTTAGCATATCGAATACACCACAGGTAGCTTGCTGGGTTCTGCCACGCAGGCAGGATACTCTCGGTAGCTTGCTGGGCTCTCTGAGAGGGACAGACTACTTGAACATGGGTTGGCCACGTGAAAAGCAAATGCCCTACCCACTGTGCTATTGCTCCAGCCCAGAGGAGACCTAGTCATCAATATTTTAATCCAATAAAGACATACAACAAAAATTATAACAAATATTCTGAAATAGATCTTAAAAATGAGTTATTCAAGTTGGTATTCTACTTTGATTTAATTGTAAAACAATGATCCTCATTTGACCTCACTAGGAAACTTCTGGTTTGGATAAGGAGAAAATTGTAAAATGGCATTTTTACTTTGATTGATTTTTCCTCTATCAGGTCTGCTGACATGAAAATGCCAGTGGCATGTTCCAAAATATGATTCTTTGTGTTACATCTTAAGACAAAGTAAAATCAGTATAAATGAGTAAGTTGGCTAAAGTTAGCAGCAGACCCACAGGCTCATGACACAGGACCCATGTATACATTTCACTTCCTTTTAACTGACATATAATTATGGGTCCTAGAGTACAATCAACTGGGTTCTAGAGTTTCAAATTATTCTCCCAATATCCATTTTATACTATTAAAAAAAAAACTTCCCTTACTATAATTATATAATACAACTTAGAAATAAATGCCTTCAAAATAGTTTATAAAAGGGCAATATCAGATGATTTCCTTCCCTGCCCTCTCCACAAATTTTTTCTACCTATAGGTATGTTGTAATTAAGTAAATAGAAACACTTATTTGAATTGCACAGTCAAAAACCTAAGTCCTTTCTGGACTTTATTCTTCACATCCAAGCACACCATGAAAATTTGCCAAATATATCTTAAGGACATTCCCATAATCAAACCATTTTTTATCACACTCACTTCAGTCCTCTTGATTTTGTCTCATCTTTACTAAAGCAATAACTTCCTAACTACATTAACCAAAGAGATCACTTTTTTTTCAATTTTTGCCAATCTCTTCCACAACAATCTCACCAATCAAAAACAAAAACTCTATTAAAAAGTATGCAAACAGTTCCTTTTTCTACTTAAAATGCCCTAATAGTTCTACATTTCACTAGAGAAAAATAAAGCAACATTACTTATATGACCTAAACAATCATCTCTATAGCTTTGTTTTCTTTTCTCCCTGCCCCTGCCACTTGCTTTTTCCTTGAACATGCTATGCATTTTCTAGTATTAACATTTTTTCAGTAGCTTCCTCTTCTCCCTGGATCCTCAGATACACAAATTCCTGAATCTTATATAAATATAAACATTTTGCAGAGGGGCCAGAGTGATAGTACAGCAGTTAGGACACTTGCCTTGAACACGAACAACCTAAGTTTGATCCCATGCATCCTATATGATCCTCTGAGTCATCCATGAGGACAGAGCCAGTAGCAAGTCCTGAGGACTGCTGAGTGTGGTCCAAAACTTTAAAGAAATGATTTATTTTTTGCATAAGTGATACCTCTAATTTTCCCTATATTTTTTTTTAAATTCCCCTCACTGTTGTCCTTGCATTTCCAATATAGTATAACTTAGTTCTTTTGTTTCTTGAAACTTATGGTAATGTGTGTATTTGTGGCATGCCCTTTCCCCCCTCCCACCCTGGATCTTAGCTCTAAGAAGTGTGATGTACAGAGAATGAAGTTGTTTTTATTCACTGGTAAAACTCCATTATCCAATAGAGTTGCACACAGTAATAATATGTACAACATAATAAATTAAATCTTCAGTTAGGGAGGAGGAAATGGCAAGTTTTGGGTGATGTAGATCTCTCTGTAATCATATTTATTATTCTTGGAGGCATATAATTCCTCTAACAATTCAAGAGGATTGTTTGAACTATACAAGTTGTCTAGGTGGAATATTTCTGCTTAGTATTTGTTTTTCTTTTGCATTAGAAGTCAAGCAGCTACTTTCTGCTCTAGAGACACGAGTTGACAAAGTTGAAGAACTTAGAGAATTGAGGAAGGATAAGGTGACTGGGAACCTCACTGAATTTGATACTTTGGCTCCTGTCTTTGTGATTTTCTGAGGTTTATCCTTACCTTAAGGACAGTAGTTCATACCTTGCCCTTTGCTATTCATTAGTTTAGAATAACAGAGGAAATTTATATTTTTAAAGCTACTTCAAATGAATAACATTAGGATAGGCATTTTTGGATTTTTATTGACATATCCAACAATCTAAAATTTTAATAATATTGAATGTGGGATGTTCAAAGACGAAATGATACAAGTATAGATATGAGAATAGTGATATTCTCATATATGTAGTAGATATATATGTAGATATATGTAGATATATATGTAGATATATCTACATATATGAGAAAAAATATATATGAGGATGAGATCAGCATCCTTGTCTTGGGAGAGATAATTATACGTTTCAGAGAGCTGAAGCCCATAACCACAGCTGGTCAAGTGGATTAAAAAAAAAAAACAGGATAATGTGACCTCATAATTCCAGAATCACAAGAAATATTTTTGTGAACACAATTTTCATCTTTTTATCCAAAAGCAGAATGTAAGAGAATTCATTCTTTCTAATTATCATCCTTTCCTTAGTAGACATGTACTCTAGCCCATCCATAAAGGAGCGTGAAGAGAAAGAAACCTCACAGGTAGTAACAAGTTTAGATTTCAGTGCACTTTTACTTGCTCTCCTGCCTAACTTGGGTTTTCTCCAGAGAATTCAAAAAAATCTTACCTATCACACTGAGGATGCAGTGCATGGCTTAATCCCCTACACCACAAGGACTCCCAAACATCAGTATGTATAGACCTGATGTGCAACCTTGTGAATGTAACCCCAAGTACCTCGGGGTAGCCTTGAAGTCCCAGCACCTCAGGGCCTGAGCAGTGCAACATCCTTGAACCCTAGCACTATGTTATGGACATGCTGTTATCTCTATGTGTGACAGCTAATCCCTCAGCTTCAACAGGAAAATTCCTACCATAAAATAAATGTCTAGCAAAATGAGTAAAAAACAGAGGCAGTTTCTACTGATGCACCTCTCCCCTATAACTGAGTTATTTTAGGATTTTAATAATGTATTGATGTGAGTTTAAACTAAGAACACTCAACTAAGTCTTTGAGCACAGCAATAAATTATTTTCCTCTTTCTGGTTACCCATATAACATCTAAATTTATGAATATATTTATAATGATATGTATTCTTCTGTGCAAATAATGCTTACAATATATTTCTGCTTCTCAGATATAGATGATAGCACAATTTTCTACTAATATCATTTGGGTGACATGGAACAAAAATAAACCATGGTCTCCTTCAGATCAGTGATTTGAAATCATTGGTCTTTTGCCTTCTACCATTTGGGAATTAGTGGGAAACACTTCTGCAGTGTCAGTATCTCTCTACAAATATGAGAACATAATTTCAAGAGAATTGAGAAGATCAACTAAGATTACTTTTGAGGGCGTGGTTTGGATCTTTTGGGCCATATACAGCAGTGCTCAGGGGTTACTCTTGAATTTCTGCTCAGGTGTCAAACTTTTATTTGGTGCTGTAGATAGATAAGACTAAACAGCATGTACAGCAAGCATCTTAAACTCTATACTATCTCCCCAGTCCTCTCAAATGATATTTTAAGGAAAGACTTAACAAGTACTACAGATATCTAATAATTAAATATCAACAAAAAGCCAAAAAGCCTTTGCCTGAACATAAGAGAAACAACAATAGCTACCAGATTTCATTTTCTACATTTGGTAACTGAATTTGCAATCATTTTCGAATAATATCAAATTATTAATACTTAATCTTAAATCTAAGTGCTGAGCAATAGCACAACGGGTAGGGTGTTTGTCTTGTACGCAGCCAACCTGGGTTTGATTCCTCCATCCCTCTCAGAGATCCCGGCAAGCTACTGAGAGTATCCCGCCTGGCAAGCTCCCCATAGCATACTCAATATGCCAAAAACAGTAACAGCAAGTCTCACAATGGAGGCGTTACTGGCGCCCGCTCAGCATATAGATGAACAATGGAATAATAGTACTACAGTGCTACAGTGCTACATCTTAAATACTCTGGAAAAAACAAATCCAGGTCCACAAACAACACATGCACAAAATTCAAACAAATAACACCGTTTTTTAATGCTTTAGATTCATTCATACAGAAACCACTGGCTCAAAAAATAGTAGTACTTTGTGTCAAAGTACTATCCCTTGTACTCCTTCCTTTACATACAGCATAGGCTGTGAAGTAAGTTTATTAAGAGTCTAGTTCTACCACTGAGTAAAGCTTGATTAAAGATTTAGTAAAGGAAAAATATGTTGCTAATCTGAACCACATTTCTTAATCTTAAAAAAAAACCACAAACACTTATTTTCTCCTTCATAAGAGGAATAACAGGAAAATCCCCATCCCGTGGAAGGCATTTAATAAGGATATACAATTTTTTCTTATGCTGTATTGTGAAAACTTGGCCTGAGAATGTCTGAGTTTATATAGTTGACAAATATATCAGTTTGTATTCATTGTGAAAATTATCTTTAAACGAGATCCTGTTTTTTGAAAATGAAGTTTTGGGGTCTGAGCACATCTACAGAGGAAAGGCACAGACCGTGGTTCAATCCCTGGATTCCTGGCACCCCATCAGGTCCCTAGAACACTGCTAGGAGTGATCCCTGTTGAAAAGCCAGGGGTGAGCCCTGAAAACAACTTGGAGTGGCCCCAAAACAAAAACAAATAAATAAATGTGAAAGCTTTACTAGGTACCAAATGACTAATATTTCTCTAACACTGAATAATCATTGTAAGACAAATATTCTAATGTTGATGATCAGGTGCCCCATGGACAGCCATGCTGTAGTGCTTTGAAGTTTCCAGAATCATAAATCAGTATTAGGATCTTTAAAGAAATGATTTGAACTCTCTTGCCTGGAAGAAATTTGGTAGTAAGAAATCTAATAAGTTTTGCATATTTGACACTTACCAAAAGAAGTTGATATTACGGATAATTATAAAAAATTCAAAAAAAGTTATTTGCAATGGCACAGTATTGATTTTTCACAATAAACCTTGAGCTGGCATTGGTTTCTTATTTTGTCCTTATCTGTACATTTGTTAGCTTAATAGTAGAAAAATGTGATTATCTTTGAGGAATTTTATTATAGGTATATAATTTTTTACATATAAAATCAAGAAACAAAACTGAAAAAACAAATACCTTGATAATCCCCCTGAGACAAATAAGCACTATAATAGATAAACAAAAATCAATGGACTTTATTGGTGCTGACAAATATATTTATAGGTGTATATTTATATTTAACAAGTATTTATATTATACTATATTAAATGTTAAAGCATAATCTGTTAGATAATACAATATATTGAAAACAACATATAATCAATGTTTGTGATTTTACAGTATTTTACACTACTATGATCTTATATGGATAGCCCAGCGGGTAGGGCATTTGCTTTGCACGAGGCCCACCCTGGTTTGATTCCTCCGTCCCTCTGAGAGCCCGGCAAGATAACAAGAGTATCCCACCTGCAGGGCAGAGCCTGGCAAGCTACCCATGGCATATGTGATATGCCAAAAACTGTAACAACAAGTCTCACAATGGAGACGTTACTAGTACCCGCTCAAGAAAATCGATGAACGATGGGATGGCAGTGCTACAGTGCTATGATCTTATATACTTAATATACTTTTAGTGTTCTGAAAATTACAAAAATTTCACTTTATATAATTATCTGGCTGCCTTTCCCTCCTACTGTTCATTGCCTTCCATCTCTTCATTCTACATATGTCTGCAGAATGCATTTCTCAGACATTTATAAAGAGCCATCTTACAGTCATGCTTGCCTCTTAACATGATGCTTCACACTTTTCATGGGATAGGTCAATGATTATTTTTGGTTTAGATACCATCTGTTACAGTTTCTGCGGGACTACATTCCCTTTATGTCAACAAATTACTTAATTAAGCAAACTAGTTGAAGAAAATGATAGATTTTAAAATGGTGTGGATGTTCACAAAAATTATGTATAATTCTGTACTGTTCTTTGTCTTCAAATAAAGGACAGGAGAGCTGTAGTAGGGACAAGCATAAATAAAGAAGATACACAGATATCAAGGTGCCATAAGGGTCCTATCTAGAGAAAGGTGACATGTGATTTAGTACATATGTTGATGTCATCATAGTTCATAGGACTCTTTCCATGACAAGGGAAAGAACTTTCCTAGAGGAAAAAGAAGTATCACAGACCTGATCTCTGCAGAGTAAGGTCCCGCCTTCTCCATGACAGGCCACTGAGAATAAAAGGTATCTTAGTATCTCTATATAACTAAGATGGCTCTTTCAAAAGTAAACTTTTACCTGAAATAGAATTTGATTTCAGAGCACTCTGCTTTACCCAGGTTACTGATTATTATTAAATTCATAGTTCTATAATGTCCTTGCATAACAATAACATAGATATTCATTTCAAGCACAAATATCTTTCAGCTATATTTTTTTTCAATCATTATTTCAAAAGTTTTTAACTAAAATGTCATTTTATCTCAAGTGACGAAATGTGTTAATTCTGGAAGCTTTTCAAAAATAATGCCTTCAGGTACTTCAATTTCTATGATTTTAATAATATGTACAGATAGACAAACAACTGATACTGTAGGAAACCCTAGGGTTTACTATAATGCTAATAATATTAAAGAGATTGCCTTAGACTACTTTTATTATCAAGTGTTAAGTCTAACAAGTCACAAACTCATGACTTTTATGTCTAAAAAGACCCCTCTTGATTAACAACTTCTAAACATCTTTCAAAAATCCTATGCAGTAAATGATGTTGAACAGAAGAAAAGTTTTCTGGTATAAACATGAGAATGGCAATAGCCTCATCGTATTAATTTAGGAGAAACTTGAACTCTGTAAAAATTACCACTGTTCCACCAGCCTACCTCCTGCAGTAACCCATGGACATTAACACTACATAGACCAAAAAAATAAAATAAAAGTTTACTGTGCTGAGGCACCAATAGTGAGACCCCCATCCTTGAAAAGTTTAACAAAATGAGTTTTATATAGCATTTATAATTGAAGAAGGTAAAAGTAGAAAGTATTATTTTAATAAGAAAAATAAAATAAAAGCAAAGTCTGTGCTGCCACTCTACTAGGTGGGAGAGAACAGGAGCAAAGTATCCAGAAAAGTCTCTAGCTGGACTTGATTGTTGTGTTACTCGAAAAGAAAATTCTGATATTCTGGTATTATGGGAAGACTATATATCTTACTTTGTACTTATACTGTTAGTTATATTGTAATTATTGATCAGGTTTCCTTTCATTCTCAGAAGTACTTCTGCTTGAATGATAAATTATATGTGCACCCTACCAGTCAGCCATCAGATAAATGACAGAATTCTTTTATGAGTATTCTGAGTTTAAAGATCACTTTGTTATCTGTTGCTGCCATTGCCATTATTTAATACCAAGCAAGCAGCATCTGGAACTTTTCAGACAGAAATCAACAAAAAGCAATGCTATGAGCCTTCGGGCGGGTGAATAGTACCTCATTGTAGGGAGGAATTTAGAAGTGAGTAGTGTGTTATACTCACTAAGACATAGTTGATTGTCCAAACACCAGGGCAATATAAAGCTTTGATTTAAAATGTAACCAGCAAGTGAAAACTGCATCTTTAACATTTGCAAAGGCAATGGAAGGTCCATGTCTCTGCCCTGACTCCCATTACCTCCACAGTGTAAGAATTCTTGTTTTTAATTATTCAATACAAAGACACTTGCTAGAAACTATCACATTTTAGCCCATGGCTTATCACTGTAAAAGACAGAAAATGCCATACTACTTATCTTACAACATTTGATATTTTAATTGTTTATTCAAGACCAAAATCATCATAAACACAGGTAAATAAAAACTCTTTGTTAGCATACCTGCAAAATATATTTTTTGTGCCTACCAAGCAGTATTCAGTGGGCCCTGGAGACAAATATCTTGTATAGTTGATCAACTGGGTTGGCAATTCAGTGCTCAGACTGCTCTAGTTCTGAGATGCCATAGACAACTGGTCACCCTGGATGCTATTGGGGATTTCCACAGCCATATCATTCAATGTTCAGGGTCTCCAAGGCTGTGCTCAGCAATTCTGAGGAAAACTTTTGGTACCAGTGATAGAATCCAGGATGGCACATACTGGGCTTGTGTCCTACCTTCCACTATCACCCAAACAAGTAATTTTAGATGACCAATAAAACCTTGAAGAATAATACTACTAAAGAAATCATGATCAAACTAGAATTAACTAGGTGCATAGCATTGCTGATGAGCAGTCAAAGACAATAATACGTAAGGAAATTAACAAACATACATTGATAAGTGGAAAAAATTATATTTTGAAAAGAAATTGGAGTTGAACTGACATGTAAGAGACTTTATATGCACACAGGTGGGTGTTTGGATGTGATGTAATACATAACTTCAATATTAAGAATCAGTCACTGGGGATAGATCAGCAGTAAAGCACTTTCTTTGTATATGTGAAGACCGAATTTTGATATATTAGGGGAATTAGGAAGTTATTTTTTACTGCCAAAAGATAATATGGAAAACAGTGGTGACATCCATGAGGTCAAAGGGTTTTAAGGTGTAACTACGGCACATCAGAATGGCGCTGAATCTGGGTACCTTTTTTTTTTTTTTCTTTATGTGTCACACCCGGCAATGCACAGAGGTTACTCCTGGCTCATACACTCAGGAATTACCCCTGGCGGTGCTCAGGGGACCATGTGGGATGCTGGGATTCGAACCTGGGTCAGTCAAGTGCAAGGCAAATGCCCTACCGGCTGTGCTATCACTCTAGCCCCTGGGTAGCTTCTTAATAAGACTTATTTACTAAGATTCACAATGTCTCTTGGACCTTTCACATAGCAAATAGACACAACTGTCTCCTCAGTTAAACAACCTTATTTATAGCTCACTATAAGATGATTAATATTGTATAGTTTTTCTCCTGAGTGGGCTTGCCTGTATGTATTAAGGGCAATCACATGTTTCTAAGCAACAGTGTTATAAAAAACCTGCAGCTGTCAATCATGCATCTAAATACCACTTAAACCCTGCCCCCAAGAGATATAACCACTATAGAGATTAGTGGTTTTAGAGATTATCATTCTAAACTCATAGTACAGAAACAAAACATTTTAGGTAGGGTCCAATGCAGTACAAATATTCTACCCCATGTTAATGTAAGTTCTAAAGCTACAGTTTGAAAAGAAAATGTGGTTCAACAAGTTACACATTAATTTGTAAATGACCTTTTTTGCAAGATATATTACAGACAAATTTTGAAGATTCCTTTCAATTATTTAAACAACCAGACATGTCTGAGCCTTGGCTCAAATTTTCTACTTCTCTCAATTTTTTCTATTTCCCAGTATCAGATATTTAGATGACAACTCCAGATTGTAGAAATGTAGATACTTTTATCTATGCAAAGATTATCTAATTCATTCTCTTAATCTCCTTCATTTGCTTTGATTAAGAATAACTCCACACACTAGGTGAAGAAGCAGCTCTGATAGAGAAGGGATCACCAAGCAAAGGGTGCTAGGCGGGCTCACTAAGGATGGGAGATACAGGCTGAAAATAGACTATAGAACGAAAAAGATGCCTACTTAATACCTTTGTAGCAAACCACAAAACCCAAAAAGAGAGAGCGAGCAAATGGGAATGCCCTGCCACAGAAACAGGGTGGGGTGAAGGGGACAGGATGGGGGTGGTGGGAGGGATGCTGGGACCATTGGTGGTGGAAAATGGGCACTGGTGGAGGGATGGGTACTCGATCATTGTATGACTGAAACATAAGCATGAAAACCTGTAAGTCTGTAATTTTGTCTCACAGTGATCCACTAATAAAATAAAATAAAATTAAAAATAAAATAAATTAAAAAATTAAAGTATTCCCCCAATAAAAAGAATGACACCACAAAGCTATTTCTAGTAAACATCCCTGCATCCTGCTCACTAAAATCACTCCACTAACATAGCTGCCAACTATTCTAATATCTTTGAATACTTAGTGTTCTGTGGATAGCAGTAATTAATTGATGATATGCGTATTTTCATCATGTGAATTCGTCTTCTTTCCTCTTTTAGACTGATCGCTATAAGGGCAGGAAACTGTCTTCAATTTTCTGGCACTGCCATTATTATGTATTATTATTTAGCACTTAATGAGAAACAATACTTTATTGTAGAAGAATATGAATCAGTTTCTCACAGCTGAAAGCAGATAATGGCATAGAAAATAGAAGTGTTGGTACTAGCCAAAGGGATTAAAAATAATAAGAAAACTAACTCTAAGATTTTTGAATCATAAAGATAGTAAGAGAAAATAGTCTCTCTAAATAAATAAGGCAGAATTTAAATCAATGACAAATCAACAATAGCTAAAATACTGAACTCATTTTTAAGCAGTAAGCCAAAGAGCAGTGGACAATTAGGAAGTAATGAAGACACTGCTAAAATAGCTATTGATGAAAGGCTTGTAAGAAAACACTTGAAACAACTATACATTTACAAATAAGGAGTCCCCTGGTAGAATTATTGAACACAGCACAATAGAACAAACTAGGATGAATAACTGGATAGATTTTTGAAAGGGAAATGTGAGGGGAAAATGAAAACAGAATGGTATGCCATTTTTGAAATAGAATTGCTGTTGAAGAAAAATCTTAATAAAAATCATGGGTAAATGCTGACACTTGGAAAATTATATAGCCAAGAATTATACCTAGATTGTTCTCCTGCTCCTCCTACCATCATTCTCATGGATTGACCTACGGTCTTGATCCAGCACTACCCAGTGCTTTCCAAAGTCTCGATCTGATGATGGGACTGCCAAGGTAAGTTCCCTTTGGGCTTGTCACTGTTTCCTTGGACTTCTGTTTGCTTCTAACATAATGCTAAATTTGCTATTAAACTAAGACATAAAGGTCTTAATTCCGTACTTTTGTTTAATGGTTACTGCCATGCACTATGGCAAATGCAGAGCTGTGTACTCTCTACTTAGGTGAAGCAGTGTGAGTTGGAGTACACATGCCCTCATCCATCTGATAAAGTGATTTAAAGTCATCCAACATAGCAAAAGCATTAGCTACAAATTACTGACATTTCCTTTAAAGGCTACTTTTAGTCTGGCTTGGTAAGTTTCAGGATTTGGGATTTTGTGTATGTGTGTGTGTGTGTGTCTTTTATTTAGGACAACACCTACACTCAGATTTTATCTATTCTTCCCCTACCATTTTCTTTTCATAAATTTTCTACTTCTTCTTTTGCAGTGCTTTCCCACTGCTGTTTTTTTTTTATCATCCATGATATACAGTCATAGGTAATGAATTAGTAATATTACAAATTTCTTGGTTTTACATTCTAAATAGCAAATACCAGGTTTTGCAACACCCACCTTTCACAACAGGAATTTTCTAGGCAAATGTCCAAGCCTATTCATAAATAATTAAGTGAGTCTGAATATTAAAGTTGAATAAGATGGCAAAGTAAATTCTTGAACAAAAATGTTTAAAATTTGAAGAAACTTGAGGTGAAAAAAAATTTTAATTGTAGTATAATATGTATAAAGCCCTTCGAAAGTAGAAAAGGAGTCAAAAGCTGTTTCAGAATTTCTGGTTGTCCTATAATTTAAAAAGTTCATCTACAACAGAAGAAAAAGTGTTTAATAAAATGGGTACAGTTATTTAATCTTCAAAATATATGCATCTACATGTATCTATATATATATATATCTGTATCCTCTATCAAATAACATTTTTAATCCATGAGGCAATCAAACATAAGTGTTATGTCATATACTAGCACTATAGAAAGATAAGTTGAAAAAATGCAAAAATATGGTCCCTTCTCTCCAACAATGCACACTACATTCAGCAAAATTTTACTGATACAAATAAACTAGCAAATTTTATTTTATGGCAGATTTGGGGCCTCATCCAGTGAGCTAAAGAGTAACTCCAGGGGCTACTCCTGAAGGTGCTTGGAAAAGCATATACAAGGCCAGGGATGACACCAATGTTGGCGATACTTGAGGAAAGCACTTGACCCTTATGGCCATAATGCACACAGTATTTCTTATAAAATTGTACAAAACATACATGTGTATGGGAATAAACACAATGTTTTTAATATATCAGACTTTAACAAATTATTTTTTAAATGGATGAACAAAGAGATGAATGGAGGGTGAAAACTGGGCTCAAGTTTGAGGGATGGTTGGGCTCTAATGAACTAATTAAAGTTCATGATCTTTGGGGCTGGAGCAATAGCACACTGGGTAGGGCATTTGCCTTGCATGTGGCCGACCCAGGTTCGACTCCCAGCTTCCCATATAGTCCCCTGAGCACGGCCAGGGGTAGTTCCTGAGTGCATAGCCAGGAGTAACCCCTGTGCATTGCCGGGTGTGATGCACAAAACAAAACAAAACAAAAAAAAAACCAAACAAAAACAAAAACAAAATAAAGTTCATGATCTCAGAACTAATTTAAAAGTTTACTCCCTGTGCCAGGATTTACAGGAGCAGAAGTCATAAGGAACATTATTACTAACTGTTTACTCAATAAAAATGAAGGAAACATGGAGAGGTTATAAAGAACAGATAAATATTATATACTTCCTTTCAAAATTAAATACTGAGTATATGTTGATACTATATTAATAAAGTATCTATATGTATGATATTGAGGTAATAATTTTACAAACTTATGGACATCTGTATAACAATAATAAAATAGGAAACCACTAATTGACTTTATTATATTTTAACTCAAAATTGTTTTCATTCACTTTCTTTATATCAAAGTCTCTTGCATTTATTTTACTTTGTAGATCAAAACCTGGATTGTTTCTTGACTCACATCTGAGAATTCCTGATTATCAACCTTATCCATTAAGCTTTCTAAGGATGTTCGTCTGATTTGCAGCTTCTTCTCTCTGCCATGCCCAATACTGGGGAATTCCATCTCTACAGGGACCTCCCAGCTGTCTCTCTCTAGTTTCCTTGCTTCTGTCATAATAACAAAATCCTTAATGGTTATTTTATTTGATCCACATGTGGTTGGGGTTAGCCTAGAAAAATCTTATTTTCCAAGGCCACATACTCATTTAAGAAATAAAGAAGGAAAATGGGATACTAAGAAGTGTGCATATCTGTTAACATTAGCTTCATCCACATTTTGCATAACAATTAACCACTCTTGCGTGCTTATTTTAATTTTAAGTTGTTACACTTTTATATACAGCAAGTTTCTACCATTCCCTTCTTGATAAAGTTCACTGGTGCTGAGAAAAAGGAACAGAAGTTTAGTCAAAAAACTCAGCTTGAATCTTCTTGCATTTCCACTAATTTCTGAAAGCTATTCAAATTACACTGATCTTCTGACTCCTGGTTGGCAAACCTACCAAGAAATAAAGAATACTGGCCAGCCCTCCTTTTTTTGGAAGCAAGAACATTTTTATTGAAACATCCCCAGAAGGATGTAAGGGAGAGAAAGGGAGAAGTACATGTTCAAGAGAGAACATAGATTTCTCCAGAATGAAAATAGAAAAAGAAATCCAGGGAGAAGGAAACCATAAATGTGCTCAAATGAGAATACAGGCTTGAAGTTACAAGTATGGTACTTCTGTGAAATAATTTTAGTATCAAAAAGATAAGGGGAAATGTCTTAGAATAATCAGAACATTGTATAAGTATATTTGTGCTTCATTTCTGCATTGGTAGTTCCCACCTCATTCATAGTCAAGGCTTGTCAGCCTTCTCTAAATATTTTATAGAGTTCTGCATTTAATTTTTAAACATTTGTATTTGGGTGAAGGCTCAGGCCATGCCCGGCAGTGTTCAGGGCTTATTTCTGGCTCCAAGCACAGGGCTCCCTCATGGCCATGCTTGGGGCAGCATACAGAGTGCCAGGAAACAAACCCAGGTTGGCTGCATGCAAGGCAAGCATCCTGCCTGCTGTACTCGCCCTGGCTCCTGTGTTTTGATTTTTGAGACACAATGTTCAAACAGCTTCCATGCCCAGAAAAATATCTTGACAAACACAAGGAACTCAATTAGGATAGTTCTGACAAAGAGACTGAATATACTATAGTTGACTATATCATTTATGCTCAATGTTTTTGCTTATAAATCTTCACTTGGCTCATTTGTTTTTCAACAATAAAGACTGTCAAACAGTTCCTAAATTGGTAGTTCATAAAAATATGTGTGTTATTTTTATTAAAAAGGAGCCACTCCTAAAAATCTGTGTGTGATATGGTAGCAGTATGGTGTGTGGTCAGGGTAGAATTCTTTGGGCCATACTTGAGGTGGTTCTCAGCCATGAGGTACAGGTTCAGTGGTTTTATGTTCAGGTCTACAGTGCTTGGAGACCACCAGAGCTCCCAGGAAGTACTTGTGGGCCACGAGAGGTACACTATTGTTGTTCAGGAGGCTCAGAATGAGGGCCTGCCACACTTTAGGGTTCTGCTCAACTACTTATGCTATATCCCTGGCTCCAAAATGTCTATAGTTTTTAGACTAATGGAAAACCATTTTTAATAAGCATAGCATTTATTATTTTCTTACTAAGTGAATTACCTTTCATGGCCCACATTGAATATCATCTACCACTTTTCTGCCCACTCATGCAGGCTGGCAAGTTCTCCCTGCAGTTTATCTCCATCTGCTTGGCATTTCACTACCTGGAAGAGCTTAGTGTCATCTGCAAACTTGGATAATTCACCATGCATTCTCTCTTCCAAGTCATTTATGAAAATGTTAAATAAAATAGGTTCCAGGGCCAATCCCTAAAAAAATCAAACTGTTTTTACTTCTTCATTCAGAGGACTCTCATTTATCCCAAGATTATGTTTTTCTTTCTCCCAAAAATAATCTTTGTATAACTGCTTTATTGCTATATACTGACTTCACATATATATATACATATATATATATGTATATATATATATATTACTAAAACAACTTAAGGCTTGGGAATAAAATGTATCCAAAATGTTTTTATTATGTAAAACTCATAGGGGGCAGCAAATCTGAGTTGAAATAAGGAAGCAGGGCTGATAGAATTCTGAATGTATCCTTCAGATATAATTTTTAAGTAACTTGATTTCTATCTATTTATGGATTGATATGTAAATTTTGGGGCCAAACTGTTGCTTAAAACCACTAGTCCAGCAGCAAAAATAGACTTGTTATTAGAATCCCAAGGTGTGTAGTGACCTGACCTTGCTGAAAATCTAACTCCTTCACTGTAGAACTAGTAATATAACATCTGCTTTGTCTTGTTTGCAGGTATTTTGGAGAGACAATATAATGTTTTAAAAAGCACACTGAAGCATTCAAAGATGTACATGGATACAGTAGAAGGTGTGTGTTTATATATGAAAACTACTAGAGAAATCATATTTCAGATATTTGGAATATCTGAGTTCGAAAGGGTAACTAAAATGTCAGGAGGCAGCAAATATGAGAAAGTGAGCAGAGTATAAACCTGTAATTGTCTAGAGCATCAAATATGAGTGATAATGGAGTGAAGTGTGAGACAGGGAGTTGTGTCAGTTGACCTAAAAAGTAATCAGATGTATCTAGTCTACTTTGTTGCAAGATTATAATAAAATTGTGTTTTTTAAAAAATTGAACACCTTATTGTGCACTATTTTGATAGGTGTTTTCAAATTGTTTTTTAAAACTTTTGACACTTTATCATTATCCTCTATCACCTCACATAATTCACTCAGAACAAAGTGATCTACAAACAAGAAATCCCATTTCTTGTGTTATAAGAATGTGTTGACACACCCTGAAAATACTTCCAGGATGTTTTACCTTCTTATAACAGAAAACATTATTCAATTTAAATGTTATCTGTTTCTTGAATTCTGTTTACAGCAAATAGCAAATAAAAAATAGCACCCTCCTAGTGTATTTAGAAATAACCTATTCACACAAATCTTGAAATAGTAAAGGCTGATTCATCACAATCAGTCAAAAAGGTGAGGAAGAAATGTGGATTGAAGCTGATAATGGAGCATGTTGCATATTGTAGCATATACTATTAATAATCTTGCCAATATGTATTTCCTCTTCCTAGCAAAACCTTATATGTTCAGGGCCACTATCTACCAGCCTAGGTAAGGTCTAGCTTTCTAAATCTCTCTATAGCCGTATGACATAGTTTCATGAACAATGAACTAGACATATGATATTAACTCCAAGAAACGTTTTAAGTTATAGCAGGGATGAAAGCCATCTGCACTGACAACTAATGTCAGACCCCTCACTCTACCACCACTATTTTCATTTGGCTTGAATGGACAATATCTTTACAGATTAGATCCTTTGAAAATTTGGAAATGAACGGTCTGAAGTTAGTAGGAATGAGAGTAACAGAGACATTAGCCTCAATATTCTCCAGTATAGGCATCTTGACACGTGACTCATAAAGAGCTTTTATTTTAGGGACTGGGGTGGTAGCTCATTAGTTAAGTCACTTTGCTTGCATTCAGTTAAACCATGTTCAATCCCTGGTATCTATTTTAGTTTTAGTGAGTACATGTCTTTTCACATAGAGCTGAAGACATTCCTAAATAAATTCACACAAACACACACATACTTGGTAAACATGTTAAAAATTGGTATAGATGTTGTTCTAATATACATAAAACAATAGTGGTGAATTTGAATTTGAATGAAGGTGGTGAATTACTTTTTTGGAAGTCTGCTATAACCTGTTTTAGCAAACAGCATGATTAAAAGAAAAGCTGAATATTGAAATTTATCAATTGAAATTAACATTTAGCTTCTGTCATCTTTCAGCTGTCAGAGTGTATATACAAGCCTTCACTCCTCATATGTAATTTAAATATTATCTTCAGAGTCTTAAAGACTTGCTCTAGGGGCTGGAGCAATAGCACAGCAGGTAGGGTGTTTGCCTTGCACACAGCCGACCTGGCTTCAATTCCCAGAATCCCTTATGGTCCCCTGAGCACCGTCAGGAGTGGTTGGTTTCTGAGTGCAGAGCCAGGAGGAATCCCTGTGCATTGCCGGGTGTGACCCAAAAAAGCAAAAAAAAAAAAAAGACTTGCTCTAAAGATTATATCATATTTGATAACTGATACATGATGATTATCTTTCTCAAAATTAATATTTATAGAAAATTCAGTCTTAATTTCATCATCATCATCATCATCATCCCGTTGATCATCGAATTTCTCAAGCGGTCTCAGTAATGTCTCCATTTGTCCAAGCCCTGACATTTTAGAAGTCTCTTTCTACTCGTCCTTCCAACAATGCCATACTGGAGGCTCTTTCGGGGTCAGGGGAATGAGACCCAGCTTGTTACTGGTTTGGTTATATTAATACACCATGGGTACCTTGTGAGGCTCTTCCATGGGGGCAGGAAACTCCCAGTAGTTTGCCAGTACTCCCACTACTGGGAGTCTTAATATACCTCCCAGAAAAATATTATTTTCTGCTTTTTTTCCCCAGAAAAAGAAAAATTAAAAATTGTATGATAAATAGTATGATAAAGAATTGTGTTATCTAAAGTGTGTATTGAAAGAGATATTTGGTGTACCACCATCAAAACAAATAAAACATTTCTAATAACATTTATTGTGCTAGTAAGTATATAAGTCTAATATTATAAAATAAAAATCATTTAGATACTTGAATTTAAAATAACTAGATCAGCAATAAAAGAATGCTAACATTTTGAACTTTTGAGTAAATAATAGTTACTTCACACTTTGTTAATACAAAACCCACTACTCCTTTTTGGGTATGACATTGGTTGCATTGCCGTTTTAGAAGTGGATGTGTAAGACACAACATAGATTTGGCTTTTGTTTAGCTATTATCACTGACAGATTTGAAAAGTCTTCTTGTACAAGCAGGTAGTTAAAATATAACCAATAATCAAATAGCCCTGTAACTGAGATATGGGTATCTCTTTATCAGTGACAAACAAAATGATTTCATTCTGTTTGGGTTAAAAAGTAATACTGAGGACTTTATGGAGTTTTCTTTTAATTAGATTAAATGCAAAAGACTTGACATTTTCTATAGGGTATTATTTCATTTAGATTCCATCAGGGATCTTCATTTCTAGGGTAGTAAAATCAGTTTTGAGTTAAGGCCCTTTACTATTGACCTATATTGAATAGGAATTTCCAGTTGCTATCAATATCAATAAAAATTTTTGCAAAACTGAAGTCAGTTTTGCCTCTTTCTTATGTAGTCATCCTAAGAATCAAATCATTTTTGATTCCTCTATTTTATTTCCTAGTATTAACTCATGCAATCCTTCTAAAGAAGAATATTATCTTTTTTTTTTTTTTGGTTTTTGGGTCACACCCGGCGATGCACAGGGGTTACTCCTGGTTCTACACTCAGGAATTACTCCTGGCGGTGCTCAGGGGACCATATGGGATGCTGGGATTCGAACCCAGGTTGGCTGCATGCAAGGCAAACGCCCTACCCGCTGTGCTATCGCTCCAATCCCTTTTTTTTTTTTTTTTTTTGCTTTTTGGGTCACACCCGGCAATGCACAGGGGTCATTCCTGGCTCATGCACTCAGAAATTACCCCTGGCGGTGCTCAGGGGACCATATGGGATGCTGGGATTCGAACCTGGGTCGGCCGCGTGCAAGGCAAATGCCCTACCCACTGTGCTATCACTCCAGCCCCAAGAAGAATATTATCTTAGTTGATAAATTAATGTCTAAGATTTAGTGTGTAACTTTTCATTTGACAAAAGCTATACTAGATTAGACTTTTGGTCTTTCAGAAACCACTTTTTTCTCTTTCCATTATCTGAGAGCTTTTAAAGAACCTTCCCATGACAGGCATCTCCTTTCTGCTTGGAAAAGGAGATATTGGTTGTTTTGAGTTCATATTCGCACTACATCTTAAATAACCTGGAGTTAATAGCTTGACTATAAATTTCATTCGTGATCTTCACTGAATTGTTTATCATAGTATTTGGTGGAGTTATTTATTTGCAGGTACCTGCTTACTCCGTGAGAGAACAAAATGTTTCCCAATGATCATGTCCTATATACTTGCATTAACACAAAAAGATACCCAGTGATGCTCACAGTCAGATAGATTTGTACAGACACATCTGTACAGTCAGATAGATTTGCTTCAGACTCAGTTCTGCACTGAAAATACAGATCTATAATAGCATATCACAACCTTATGCCCCCTTGTGGGCCCTCAGGATAATTCAAGTGGACAACAGGAAGAAATCAAGTAAATAGGTCTTATGGCATGAGACCAAAGGGCACTGGCAGGACAGGAAAGAAACAATGTCAGAAGAGGGGTCACAGTTGGAGAAAAGTTGGGAAACCATGATCTATAAAACCAAATAGTTCTAAATCAGCCATCCTACTTGGCAAGTCAAGGCAAAAAACAATTTCCTCACAAAACTCTTCATTTACAGAAAAATATAGAATGGTTATTCATCTCAATTGGTTCATCAAGTTGAATTGAAAACATCCTATATTTTTTCTCATTTCTAACAATAACTTATCAATGTCAATGGTCCTAACAAGTTCCCGAATGGTATTGTCCTCTAACCTTTGAGTGGTTAAAGGATTGAACATATTCCAATGGATATCTGAGTTCAAGCCTTCACTAACTCTTCACCAACAGTTTATCTTTTGTTGTAGTAATTAAGATATAAAACAAATTGTCACTAGTTGTTATCTTTTCCATTTGACTTTTCTGACTTCATTTAATTTTGTAATTTTTCTAAGGAAATTTCAGTACTTTATTGGAAAAATCACAGTTGTTCTAATGAAAATAAGGAGCAAACTCAAAAGGTTTCATAGTGTTATCTGATGTCATTTCAGACCATACTATACTCAAGTACTTTGATGTATGTCAGTTATTGCCAAGGGGACAGTGAAAGAAAGATTTAAGTGTCCTTTATAGTAACGCCTAGCAAAGTTTTATTTCCTTTCTCAGAGATTCTTTCGCAGACTGAAAGTCCTTCCTTTCTTCATTCCTCCCCCCTTCATTTATCTATCCCTCCCTTCTTCTCTCCCTTTCTTCCTTCCTTTCTACAGGGATCACAACCATTGGAGCTTCAGGAGCCACCAGGGCTGCACTGGGTAGTGGTACTAGGAACAGAAATCAGGGCACTGAACATTAGAAAACTGTGCTCATAAAACTGAACTGATTCCCTGGACCTCAAGCCCTAACTTTTTCCTCATTTCATTTGAGCATGAAGTACATAGACCTGGCTTACATTCAGTGCATCATCATTGCATTTCATGTGACTGTTGATCTCACTTTGAAAGTAGGTTCAAGGTTTTTTTACTCAGTTTTTTTCCCCCTTCCATTTTGTACAATTTCTAGTTTGACAGCACAACACGAAAACAACTTTCTTTCTGAAATACCGCAACACATTAGTGGCAAACAGTGCACAGACTCTGCAAAATGTATATGTGTGTGTGTGTGCATGTACATACACACACAATTTCACTGGAATGTAAGGAGGTTGCTACGTAAATAAGAAATGTTGCTGGCAGAAGAGCTGGCAAGTTTTGTACTGGGAAAATGACCCATACATAAACACATAAATTTACAGTCATCATTTCAGGAAGCTCTGTTTCTCTGCATTGTGCTCCTTGATCCTAGAGGACTGTTTGTTAATTTGTACATCATTTTTTACTGAGTGAAAGACAATTTCTTTGGACTAGCAGTGATCTGAAGACCAGTGGTTTCAAACCACTGCTATATATTCCTTACCAATGCACTCATTTAATGGAGAAGAAATGTAACACAGTGGTTAACCATTTTCTATCTTGAACTCTATAAAAATATCCACTGAGTATGATTCTTTTATGAATGATAGAAAGTATTTAAAACAAAATGGTGAGCTGGAGAGATATAACAAATTTTAAGGTATTTGCCTTGCTCACATATGATCTAGGTTTGACCTTCATCACTGCAAATGTTTGCCCCAAAACTGCCAAATTTGGTACTTTTACTACAGAATTAGGATAAACCCTGAGTTTGTTAGATGAGACCTAAAACAAATTTTTTTTTCTTTTTGGGTCACAACCCAGCGATGCTCAGGGGTTACTCCTGGCTTTACACTCAGGAATTACTCCTGGCGGTGCTTGGGGGACCATATGGGATGCCGGGGATCAAACCCAGGTCGGCCGCGTGCAAGGCAAATGCCCTACCTGCTGTGCTATCACTCCGGCCCCTAAAACAATATTTTTAAATGTGGAAGAGATGATGCGGAGGAGATGAACATTCACAATGTGAAAGAGAAATCCTAGTGTTACTAAAGGCAACAACACATATAGTTCATTTAAAATAAAATTATTTATTTTCCTGGTCACTTTATAATGAAAATATCTTAAAATTTATGCATTTATTCAGATTCCTCAAATGGTTATTGGAAAGTAATGGATCTATTAATATATTTTGAAGTGCTATTAGAATAAATACCAGTACTTTAGGATGTTTTAGAAAAAATGATTAAATGAATTTGTGACAAAATGTATTATAGACAAGTGCTATTATTGAAGAGTTAAACAACATATTAACATATCATCAGTTCTCAGATGTACATATCAGGAAACTAAAATCTGGATTTATCCAAATCCTTGAATTCTACCAGTTATTACTGTGAGAATAGTTTCTGTAATGCCTGTTCACCTCCTTTACAAAGAATGCTATTAGGAACATACTTCAACTGTTCATTCCATCAGATCTACAGTTAGATGAAATAGATGGCTCATGATGCAATCTGATTAAAAGTAAGATGATTTTTAGATGCCTTTTTGGACCTAATTCATATGCTATTATGGTTTTTACCATGTAACCAAGGTAAAATCCTATTATTGCATGGATAAAATATTTGGGTCAAAGAGGCCCAAGAGAGTACAGTGGGTAGGGCTCTTGCCTAACAGGCAGCCAATCTGAGTTTGGTATTCAGCACTCCAATATGGCCCCTGAACCCCACCTAGAGTGATCTCTGAGTGCAAAGCCAGAAGAAAGCCCTGAGTACTATAAAGTGTAATCCCCAAACCAGAAATTAATTTTAAAAATTTGGATTACATAGAACAATCAACATTTTACAGTTTCAACATTTGGAAGGCTGTCCTGGGGCCATACACAGTAGCATTCTGGGACTATTGCTAGCTTTGCGCTCAGGAGTGACTTCTGGTGATGTGTTGGGGACCATGAGTGGAAATGGGAGTTCATACCAGAATGCGCTGTATACTTGCAATTCAGGCAGTTTCCCCCTAGATTACCTCTCGAGCTCAAGATTTCTGAGAACTTTTTTCTTTTTCAAAGAACTGTGTTGAGAAGAGAACATATAACTTCTGCGTTTTAGAGTTCTAGGTAGAAGCAGAAGGAAGTGAACTTACAATTTCCACAACAAAACATTTTTCTTGAAATGTAACAACTTCCCATACAAATAAAGAACACAAAATAGAATGCTTTGGATAATCTGATGTAAGTTGGATGATATCGATTATTTTTTATCTTCATTTTATCAGGTAATTTGCCATATGACGCATGATAAATATTGATGCTATATATTAAGTTTATTCCAATGGGAGTTGCTAAGTAAAATTTTGTATAGAAAGTCAGCTATACTATTACACTAATATAGTTCAATGCATTATTTTATGTGATCATCTTACATTTATAATTATATATGCATAATTTCATATATAGTATCTACTAAAGACCAAATGCAAACTAGATAGTGAAAGGATGCTCTTATAAACAAAAGATTATCCTCTCAGGGGAGTTTGTAATCTAATTAGAAAGGCAAGATATATGCCCATAAAACAGGTAGCAGCACAAGGGAGATATGATTAAGTGTCATGATAAATGACGAGTGCTAAAGGTAGCAGGTGCTATAAGAGGATTAGAGAAGAAGAAATCAAGTTTCACTATTTCCATATATCTAAAGCATCCTAAATTATAAAATCAACTTATTTAAATGGAATTATCTTGTCATTTTGATTTTCCATATTTAAGATTTTATAGAATTGCTATTCTTCTTACCAGGTAGACAGAGGGAAAACAAGAGGAAGTTCTGTCACTGCCATCTGCCAAAGATTCACATGCAAATCAGATGAGAGTATTTGTGGGGTGTGTGTTTTCCTATAGATCACATGTACACATATAAGAACATATATGCACATGTATATCTACTATAAAATTTTTACTTGCATTGGGGCTGAGTGTTAGCATAGTTGCTACACAAATTGTACTTGAAATGGGACTGAGTACTTTGAGATTCTCAGAAGAAACGGAAAATACCTAGTCTCATCATCTAAACTTTCAGACTGAGATTTAGCCATCCCTAAACAATCATGACCAAGCACTGAAAGTAAAGATGTACCTATACAGCTCAAATTGGTACAATAGTACTTTGCATAAACCGAAACATTTCTACTAAAATAGCTCAATCTCAGCACTGTTTACACATATTAATTTAGCCTCACCAGAGAAAAATAATTTGAAAGAAATAGGTTAACTGTCAGATTTCAGGTAGCATGGTTCTTACACTCTGCATAGTGCAGTTTTACTCATTCGTACTCTCGTGTCTTGGCACAAGAAATTGTTATTTTAATCTTTTTGTATGTATGTGGATACCCAATGCGATGCTCAGTGCTCATTCCTGGGTTTGCACTCAGTGATCCCTCCTGGAACACTCAGGGAACCACATTTGGTTTGGAGTGCCAGGGATTGAACCCAGGTAGACCACATGCAAGGCAAGTGCCCTGCAGCTGGACAATCATTCCAATCCCTATTTTAATCCTTTTCTAGTATTACACATGCATACATACATACATACATAAACACAAACACACACACACCACAGTATAAAAATCATTAATTTAGGTGAAAAGTAATAAAAAAATACTTTCATATATGTTATTTTTTTTGGCTCTCGGGCCATACCTTGCTGTTTCAGGGCTACCTCCTGGCTCAGCTCTGGGATTATTTCTGGGGCTTCAGGGACCATGTACTGTGCCAAGAATAAATCACAGATTAGCAGTGTGCAAGGAACACTACACTTTCTCTCTGGCCCATGACTCTATATCCTATTACTAACAATAAACAGCCTTTTACTTGACCTGGGTATATTTGTGGTTGTTGCTGTACCTGAATACACTGGCATGAAAACCACCATATTAAAAAGAAGAATGTTTAAATGTGGGGATAGGGAGTTCATTGGCCAGAAAAATGTAATAATGAGAAAAGTCTGATATTTTTAGGCTCTGCCATTGAAATTTGATCAGAGTTTTGTTTTGTTTTTTTGGTTGTTGTTGTTTTTAAATGAAGTAGTGACTCATTCAGCATATGGCACATTAGAACAGGAACAACAATGCTGGATCAGACAAAAATTTGAAAACATTTTCCCTCATCAGTGTTCCTGTTGGAAACAAAGGGAATTAAAAAATTAAAATGTACTAAAGCAGACAGAAAAAGCAATTCAGGAAAAAATAGAAAAAAAATCTCTGGAGACCAAAGAGAGAGTGCAGGCATTAAGGTGTTTTCCTAGCATGTAGTCTAATCAGCTCCAATTCAATCCCAGGTCTTGCATGGTCCCCTGAGTTCTAAGAGCCATCTACATCCATGGCCTCTTTCATTGCCCCAACTAGCCCAACACCCCCAAAGAAATTGGCAATTATATCCAGCACTTGGAAAATATTATTATTCACTTAAGTGTTCTTCAATTATGTATATAATGATCACACCCCATTATCACATTTCAATATTGAGTAAAACAGAAAAAAATTCTAAAAAGACATAACTAAACCATACAAAAGTACTAAGAGTCATGAAACTGTATTTATTTATTCCTATCAGTTGGAGTATCTATTATGATCAAAATCACATGTTCTCAACGGTGCTGCTACACTGAAGAAATGAGGGTGGGCTTTGGAATTTTGTTGTGGTGATTTTAGGATGTCACACTAACTTTTATGTAGACTAGTATCAAACAAAATCACTAGGCATAGTGCCATGTTCTCACTTGAGAATAAGTGCATGGCTTTTTTAAAAATATATTTATTTTTGGCTTACAATAATATTATTTTTTTCTTAAGGGCACAATTCTGATATCACAGCCATTACCAGTACCCATCTCTCTCCCCACCCTCTCAACCACCCCAAACTCAGTTGTGTAGTCACCCCATCATGTTGCGTTTGAATCTATATTACTCCCTCACTGTGTACCTTTAATTCTCACATATGAGAAAAAAACATTCTCTAACTGTCCTTTTCATTCTGACTAACTTCACTCAGCTAAGTGTATGGCTTTCAAATATCCCACTGGATGCTGCTGTGAGAATCTGGTATTTGTAAGTATTAAGTTTAGAATTCTTCTCCATATTATAAAAACTGTATAAGGAATGCCTTAAGCAGTTTAATACATACTGAAATCTGAGTGGAAAAATTGAAGACTTTTCAATATTATTTGACTTAGAACTAGCAACAAGTGATCACTGTTTTGGATAATTTATATATCAAAAGTTCTAACATAGTAATTGAATCAATAAAATAATGTGTGAGGTCTTTTTGCACCTGGGTTAGCCAAGTTATCCCTGAAGCACTTGTGTATTTTCATGAAGTCATGTCAAGCACTTACACACAGCAACATGTGGTATTTTATTGCAATTATTTTTTCTAAAACCTATGTATTGATATTGCAGCTTCTAAAGTATATGAGGTAGGTTATATAAAATTTAACTCAGGATGATAAAGTATGCATTAAATATTAGTTTTTATAAATATGATATGATTTTGATAAATAGATGGCACATTATGAATTTGATTATTATTATGACAAAATTTGATCATTATTATTAGGGCAGAGATTATCACTGTCTTTACAATTCCGGCTCTATGCCTTAAAAGAAGAATGCATATCACAAACAGTGAATGGGACCAAAATGGCTGAATTGGAAGATATATGTATATACTCTATTGTGATGAAAGCCAATCTTCATGAAAACTTGGATCAGTCTTCACAGAAACTATTCTGCAATTCAAAACAGGAACTTTCCGCAGCAAAGAAAAAATGGAGCAGATTGGTGAGAGACAATATAATTTCTCCAAAGCCACTCGAATGGCAGCTTTGATCTCAGTACAGTGGGAGTTGCTGACAGAGTATGAGACTGACAGACACATAAGAAGTCAAACATGTAAGATATACAGGTCACCTGAGAATCCTGACCTAACTCACAGGATTCAGTACAGTATCAACTCCTTCACCCTTAGCTACTGTTTAAGGTGAGAGAAACGTTAAGGACTGTAAGCACCCAAAGTTCGCTAGGTAAATGAAGAGCAGAGGCTGGATATTTCACACAGAAAAACAGCAGGCATCCATAGTATAAAGTCTTGTCAGTTCCCTATTCTAGTCTTTCTTGTGTTTCCCTCTACATTTAGAAAACCCTAAACCATTTTGTACAATTCTTTCCTGGGCATAGTTTCACTTGTCCTTATATTCTAAAAGACCGAAACTGTTTTATCCAGGGGACTATGCCACTTTGGAGAATTTGTTAGAGGGATAATTTCCCACACTCATCATGAAATAAAATCTCCACATGGGGCAGCATGTTACAGTAAGGAAGATCTCAAGAAGGGGCAGAATTTTAACCTGGCAATAGGGTTATGGCGTGGGTGTGCCAATTTCCCAACAGCCAGGAGCTGTGAACCAATGGATCACTCAATTCAGATCTTAATTGCAAACTCTATGTCTTCTGAATTCCTATTTACCAATTATAAAGTCCAGAATATGATATTCTAACTTTAAGAATCAATAAAGGGCCAGATAATACAGCAGGTAAGGGCTTGTTTTTCAGGCAGCCAACCTGGGTTCATTCCCCAGGACCACAGCTTACCAGGAGTGATACCTGAGCACAAAGCCAGGAGTAAGCCCTAGCATAGTTGGGTGTAGCCCAACAACAACCAAAAAAAACAAGAAAAAGATACAGGGAACCCTTCTTTATGTTACTTTGCTCCCATGTATAATTCCTGTGCATTCCTAAGTATATCTTCTTTAAAAGATACTCATATTTCTGCTCACTATCTATTTAATGAACCTCAAATTTCTCCTGAGAAAGAAATAAAAAGTCTCACTAGAGTGTATGCACCTTTCATTAAAGGCTTGAGATAGCTTAAAGTATTTCAATATTTTCTCTCAGTCATCTGAATTGACAAGTTGGGATTTCTACTCTGTACTCCATATTTAGCATGATCTTGCCTAAATGTTGAAGCAAATGGCTTCTTGCCTAAGGGTTGGAAATAACAAAGTCAAGCGGTACTCATCCAGGGCTCCCCTTGGATCTCTCAATCAAAGAAAATATTAAGTATTGCTATTTTCATAACTGCCATTGTGGGGACACTCCTGTGTGGAGAGAGAGGACACGAGGCTGATTCCTATGCTTATCATGCAGTGCAGTGCAGAAAATTCACTGAGGAGGATCTGTCTCATAAACTACAAATGCATCTGAGGTATCTTCAGTCAAACACCACAATGCTTCTTTGTCAGAAGTGTTTACCTGAAAGGGAAACCACCTGGTCCTTGAGGCTAGTTATCTTTCCTCTTTGCAGTCTCACTGGGTGTAGAGACAGAGGGAAAGTGGAGTCAATTGAAAACCTATCTATAAATCTCCATCCTGTGGCTTGATTCAGAAAAACTAGGAGGAAAGAAACATCTCCAAGTCGCATCTGAGAGCTATAATCTCTTATTTTGTCCTCCCAGCCCCTTTTATATTTGTATTCAAATTATATGATTCTATATTTGAAAGATTCTACAGAGAAAGATGTAGCCAGCTCTAATATATCTAACACTCAGCAAAAATGGGATGGAAGAGAATATTTCCTGACCCACCTCTCTACCCTCTGCCATTATCCCTTTTGAGTAATCTGCTTCCTTTTTCTTTTGTTTGGGGACCACACTATTGCTCAGTGCCAAGCAGTGACTCTCAGCAGTGCCCGGGAACCCCACAGTGACAGGACTTTAACCCTGGACTCCGCATTCTAGCCAACAGAGCTCTTTTCCTGGGCTCATAGGAGTCTTTTTAATAAAATGAATAAACAAATGATAATATAAAGTCACAATCCATGAAAATAAACAAACATAATAAATGAGTAACATCCTATTAACTTGAAATTATATTTAAATAAAACTAGATAATGTTTTGCTTATTAAGCATGTTTCCAGATATGTGAATAAAAAATTAGACCCTTGACCTATTTCTTTATTTTTTTATTAGTGTACCATGAGGGTACAGTAACAGATTTACACATTTTCATACTTGTGTTTCCCTCTACAATGTCCGAGCACCCGTTCCTCTACCAGTGTCCATTCTCCACCACCAGTGAACCCAGTATCCCTCCCACCCCCCAATCCCATCACCCTCCCCCCCCCACCGTGGCAGGGCATTCCCTTTTGTTCTCTCTCTCTCCTTTTGGGTGTTGTGGTCCACAATAGTGGTATTGAGTGGCCATCGTGTTCAATCTATAGTCTACTTTCAGCATGCATCTCCCCTCCCAAGCGGGTCCTCCAACCAGAGCTTACTTGATGTTCCCTTCCCTATCTGAACTGCCTTTTCCCCAGCATGTGAGACCAGCTTCCAAGTCATGGAGTCAACCTCTTGTTACCTATTTCTACTATTCTTGGGTGTTAGTCTCCTATTCTGTTATTTTATATTCCACAGATGAGCGCAATCTTTCTATGTCTGTCTCTCTCTTTCTGACTCATTTCGCTTAGCATGATACTTTCCATGTTGATCCACTTACATGCAAAATTCATTACTTCATCTTTGGCCCTTGACCTATTTCTTGAAAATTGTTTAAATCTATACTTCAAAAATAAATATAAAGTATCTATTTAACTTTAGAAGTTACATTGTTGAGTTTAAAATGATGCTTTTGGCTTTTTCCCAATCTGGATAAGCCCAAGTTCTTTTTTGAACACAGTATCTTTTACTCCTTTCACACTTCTCTAAATTTCTTGAAATTAAAAACCATTTTGCTTCTTGAAACAAAACAACATAAAAATAAAATTTAGTTTTTCAGGTACTAGAGAGGCAGTTCAGGACTTATGGTGTTTGTGGCTGATCCCGACCCCAATAATCCACATCTGGTTCACTGAACATGACCAGGAGTGATACCATGCACAAAGACTCTAGGAGGAAACCCAGAAATAAGGCTGACATAATTTCTTAAAATGAGGACCACGAGGTGTGCATCCCAAACAAGTTGCATAAGATTATGTTGAATATGATATAGGTCTTGGAAAATCTTTAGCTTGGCTTTAATCTTTAATAAATGTACTATTGAAAATACTCAAGAATTAAAATCCTTCTGTTGAACTGATTATCCATAACATCTTCTGAGTGTGTGTGTGTGTGTGTGTGTGTGTGTGTGTGTAGTGTACTGGGATAGGGTATGTGACTCAAAAAGTGGAGCTTATTATGTCTTGTCTGCATGAGATTCTAGATGCTATTCATGGTACCACATGGCCCCAAAGCTCTACTGGATGTGGCCTTGATGCATCCTGAGAATGTCAAGAGTGACCCCTGAATATCAGTGATATAAAAAAATCTTCATTGATTTTAACATTTGTGAATGGAAAGTATAAGCTGCTAAGTTCTAGGCTATATTTTCAACATAGCGTTAAGCCATATCAGTAAAATAGTGCACAGATAGATTTAAGTCACTGAGGAGAAAAGGAATAAGTTATACTACAGTTAAAATATCTTTTTAAAATTTATATCAACATGGGTGTGTTAGTCTATGTGTTGATATGTTAGGAAGCCTGGTAGACCTTAGAAAGCCTTTTCACTGATAACTATTTTTTCATGGATCCTTGATACTCTTTATAATCCTACAATATTTTGATATTCCATTTTCAAAGGCGAAATTTGGATTCTAGACTTTATAATTGATAACAAGGAATGCAGAGGACAGACTTTGAGATTAAGATGTGAATTGAGTGATCTATAGGTTGATCTATAGGTTGGTAATATGGTGAAAAGTGAATAGATTTTATTTTTTTATTTTAACTGTATCTTCAACTCACATTGGTCTGCTAAAAGTTGTAGAAAATGAAACATTTCTACTTTCTTTTTAATTTATTTTATTGAATCACCAAGTGGAAAGTTACAAAGTTCTCAGGCTTATGTCTCAGTTATACAATGCTCAAACACCCATCCCTTCACCAGTGCCCATATTCCACCACCAATAAAAACAAAAACAAAAACAAAAAAGAACCAGTATACATCCCACCCCTCACCCCCCAAAGCCTTCCCCCCCCTGTGCGTGACTGATAATTTCACTTCCTTTTCTCTTTACCTTGATTATATTCCAGATTTCAACACACAACTCACTATTCTTGTTGGAGTTTCAAAACAGACTCACTATTTTTGTTGGAATTTATCCCCCAAGAATACAGCTCTATTGACAAGGAAATATTTGATAATAAGTTTTCCACTGATGAGAATGAAGAGATAAAAAGTCGCGCGGCCGCTACTGCGGCCGCGTGGTTTACAATTTCTATATTATAGTAATTAAGTCCACGGAGATTTAAGTTGGAAAATGAATCATTTGCCTCCTGGAACAGCATGTAGCAAAAGCTTAGTTCACAGTCTCCATACATAGTTGCAAGCACTTGCTGGAACCCCAAATCCTAAAGCTGTCTCTGGTTCCTGCTTGTTCCACATCCACCAGCTATGCAAAGGCATGGCCACCCGGGTCGAAACTCGGCCGGAGCCCAAGCTCGGGCCCGGGCTGAGACTGCCCCGGTATCCCGAGGCTGTTTCAAGTTCAAAGCACATTTTTTTTTCTGCACCAAAAGTTCATACCTGCTCAAAGGACCCACAAAATGTCGGACACCACGCCTTCTCCCGGAGGGGAGAGAGACCAAGAAGGAAGGATATTTCCTCCGTTAGCCAGAGTGGGGCAAAAGCTTAGTTCACAGTCTCCATACATGGTTGCAAGCACTTGCAAACATTTCTACTTTCAATGCTGATATTTCATTTTTCCACATGTGATGCTCATACAAGTGAAATTACTTACACCATGAGTTCAAAGTTGTTTATATGTTATACCATGAACATAGATGAACTCAGTCTCTCATGCTATGAATGTAATTATTTTAGAGAGAGCCATAAATTTATCTTGTTAGAGGAGTCATCACCTTGAGATTGAAATAATTGTTTTTTAAAAAATAAATAATTGTTTTCTATCGAATGAAGCTTTATCATATATTAGATACTGACTCACCAATTTTGGCCAAATAAATGTCAACATGTTTTCTATTCATGTTTATTATATTCAACTAGTCACATAAACATTATAATCCACAAATACTAGTTTATTTGAGCACTTGAGATTGGCCTCCAACATCCAAGTCCCATTTATGTAATGAACAGCATTCTTTAAGAGACTCTGTTAATTCACATTTCTCCACCCTCTTTGTTTGATGAATCTAGGAACTCAATTCACTAGCTTCAGGCAGTTACATCTGAGTTATCCACCATGCAATTCATATGCTGAATGTTAAGTAAAATTGAAAAGTTGTTGCTTAAAATTTTCCAAAGTATCAATTGAAAAAGTCTATACATTTCTTAAAATAAATATGCTAAAATCCATTGTTAATGTGTATGGAAATACAGAAATTCTCCATATCTTTGGTCAGATTGTATTCTGAATTTTAATATAAAAACTAAAAATTTGCTTTAGATTGTAAAAAGTATGTCAATCTTTAGATTACTTTTATTCTTAGATGAGGTATTAATAATGCTTAAAGTATTCTTTCACAAGTATTAAACTTATAGTACCCAGACAATTATGAGACATGACAACACAGCAAAATATCTCACCTAGGACCTCAAATATGTAGAAGTTAATGTTGAGAGCATATCAAGATATAGGCAAAATTATTTACTGGGATGCTTCTACAACAATAACAAAAATAAGATGATATCTACAAGTATTAGTATTCAAACATTGCATTTCCTTCCATTTGTAATGCTTTCAAAAGGAGAGAAAATTAGCTTCAGTAAATTTGTGAGTTCCTTATTAAACCTGACATGTAAGCAGTTATGGTTAATATATTTTTATAATACATAGTAAAAAATCATCAGCTAATCCTCTGAGAAGCAAAATATACTTCAGATACTTGAAAGCACAAACATAAAAAAATCTGGAAATACATGTCTCCAGATTAAAACCAGTTTAATATACTCTTCCATAAATACTATATAGATATCTACATGATGTTCATTTCTAAGGATAACACAGATTACCACTATGGAATTGATGGAACCCAACCTAGGGACCAATTTTATTCAATATTTTCATTGATCACCAGGGTAAATCAAGGAAGAACCTTGAAGAAGTTATTAAATACATTTTGCTATCCTGAAGTGCTATCCTTGTCTAACAGATGGCAAATATGTTCAGGGGTCCTAGTTGTAGTCATTTAGGAATTACTGTGTGCCAATCATTCTGCTTCAGGGGCAATCACACTGCTAAGATATGCAAGAGATCATAGGCCTCAACTCAATCTGCATGATCATTGGACTGACAGACTAGGGGCATTCAGATCTATAGGAAACCTGCACAAGGAAAACTTCATGAGGGAGTATACACCAAGTAGCAACCCTGCATTTAGCTTCCATTTAATAACGGAATTTTACTAGTCATAAAAATGAATTATACCCACTTTCTACAGATGCAGCTCAGCACAATAGATAACAAGTTCACAACTGTCCAGTTTAGTGACCATTTACAAATTTATTTTCATTTTTCTATTCCAGATTCATTTCAATGCATCTGTTTATTCTGGACAACACTAAGCAGTGCTCAGGGGCTACTTTTGGCTAGTTGCTTAGTAGTCACACTTGTGGTATGCCTGCCATATGAGATGCCCAGGACCAGAAACCTAGGCCCCCTGCGTGCAAAGCACAGAGGCAAGTTTATTCAACTGTCTCTCCAGCACACTACTCAAACTGTCAAGTAAGTAGAACACAATCAGTTTCTGTAACATTCTTCTAAGCACCATTTCTCAGAAAACTGAGATCAATAATAAATATTGAAGTAGAGAATCTTTGGAAGCACCAAACCATTCATTTCTAAACCATCACACCCTAGTTTTTGCATCAGAGCAGAGGATAGCAGAGAGCAGGAAATCTATAGGTAGCTGTTCCATGACCTGTGCCAGAGTGTGTAGAGGAAGGAGAATTAAAAGAAAATAAAAGCCAAGAGAAGGAAAACATACAAACAAAGGATACTTTTTCAAAAGTTCTAAGTACTTTTTATCAAACATTTTATTTTTAAGAGAAAAAAATATTTTTATTTCATTAAAATCGCCATGATTTACAAAGTTATCCACAGTTGAGTTTTAGACACACAATATTCCAACATCAATCAATGGCAATTTTCCCCCACCAGCATTCCCAGGTTTCCACCCCACTACCCACCCACTTAGCCCCCAGTCTGCCATCTTGGCAGCCTCCTTTTTAAGTATGGTTGTTAAATTTGGATCTCATGACTTACAGTCTTAAGTATTTTACTCAAAAAATGTTAAAAAAGAGTATATTAATCTGGTTTTAATCTGGAGACACAAAAAATGTCTTAGAAAACAGTGAGTTCCAATGAGCTTTTTGGTTATCAAAAGAGGCAGGATGGGGGCATATTATCCCCAATGGGCATTTACCTTGGGTTCAATCCTCAGCATCACATATAGTACCCTGAGAGCCACCAGGAGTGATTCCTGACTGCAGAGCCAGGAGTAAACAAGACGTTGTCGGGTATGACCCAACCATCACCCCCCTCCCCCAAAACAAAAAGAAGGCACGGTGTATGAAGTGAAGGAAAAATGAATCAAGGACAAACAAATATATATTCAATTACTATTTTTTGCCAGCTACTTTTATATATCCTAATACATCCATGTTGGAGAAGGCAGTAGTATTAGGGACGAGTTCAGGATTACATTCTCTAGGAAATGAAGAACTTTAGGATTTGAAATATATGATGGAAGAAGTTGAGAACAGTTCAACCATGAAAATGATTTTTGAGCCACAGTAGCTGTGCTCAGGGATTACTCCTGGAAATGCCAGTGTGTGTGTTTGTGGTCCAGAGGGTGGGGGTGGGAGTATATGTAGTGCTGGGGATCAAATTAGGGTCAGTCTCATGCAGCAGAAATGCCCTACCTACAGGATTGTCTCTTCAATCCCTGTCATGCACAGAGATGAACTTTGAAATAAACTCTTCCATATCATGCCCCCTTCCTCCCACTGGGCCAGACTTCCTGACAGCACTGTTGAGAGTAACAAGTTTTGTTGTCAATCATCAATGGCAGCTAAAAGCAAATCATATCTAAAACCCTTTTGCATACTTCCTCCTCATGTGCAGTCATTATATAACACCAATACATCTCAGATCTTTAGAAAAGCGTTTGGAAAGTCACTTAGCCCAATTTAAATATAATTTAACATATAAGTTGAAAACATCTGCCCATATAATAACTGGTAACCAAAACCTAGGCTTAATAATCAGGTCTCCCAATTATTAGTACAATGTTTTTCCTAACTTTCAAATAAATAACAAAATTTGTAGAAAAATATAGCTAATTCTTTATTAATGAGAAATGTATAATAACACTGAAGTGATGCCAGGCACTGACTTTACTTTTGTATATTATCCATATTAAGAGAACAATAAGATAATGTGTGCCATTAGCCTGTTTAGTGCAGTAATAAGTTGATGTGAGTTGGCTCCAAAGGTCATGCCTGAACCACAATACTGCTATATCTTATGAGCACTAATGTGAGCACTGACTTTCATCCCCCTAATTTAGTAAATTGAATTATTACATTTTATTTGATTAATTGCAACATTTTAACTTTTTAATATTGCAATGTATATTCACAATTCACATTGTCAGTTAATCTTTTCTAATCCTTTATAATTTGGTTTCAGTGTATGCAGACATAACATTTAAATTCTTTACTTTTTTATACCCTAGTATTTAATGCCTATTGCTATGGCAAATCATATTTTTATATTTTTAATATTTGCAAGCTTTCACTTATGAAAGTAAATAGTTCTCCCATTTTTTAAATATTTTAAGTTACTACTTTATTCAAAATTTAATATAAAAAGGGGAACTTAATTTTTAAAGGATTACTTAGTAGTGAAGGAAGGAATATATGCATGAAAGAACCTCATGAAGGAATGACAGAGGAACTCAGGTATGTGGGACCTGGGGCTGAGATCTCCAAGGCTGCTTGGATCGGGACTGGGACTCTTGGGCCAGATCCCCCATTTTCCAGTAGCTAGGCCGTCATACCTAGAAACTGCCCCCGACACTGTGTAATCCTATCAATGGCCAACATCCAGAGACTATAAAACCAAGCTCCCAGAAGAGAGCGACACAGAATCTCTTGCCCACTCGCCTGGCTGTCTTCACCGGGACCCCTCGGAGGGGATGGGTTGTGTTTCCCTCCCCGCCCTGAGCAAAGCCTCGACAGTTGAAGACCTCCAAAACCCAGCCACTCTCCACACGTTCGAATGAGCCTCACACATGAAGGAACCGGCAGAAGAACCCAGGTGTGTGGGACCTGGGGCTGAGATCTCCAAGGCTGCTCAGATCGGGACTGGGCCTCTTCCATCCAGATCCCACATTTTCCAGAAGGTAACACTCAGAAACTGCCCCCGGCGTTGTGCAATCCCATCAACAGCCAACATCCAGACACTATAAAACCAAGCTCTCAGACATGTAATAGCCTAGTTCTCCCTTTTGGAGAACTTGACAAGCTATCTAGAGTCTATTGCCTGCACAGGAGAGCCTGGCAAGTTTCCTGTGGAGTATTTATATCCCAAATACAGTAAAACATATATACATACCTCTTGGAGAGCCCAGCAAACTACCAAGAATATCCAGCCCACACGGCAGAGCTTGGCCAGCCTGGGCAGCTCGTGGCATATTCAATATGCCAAAAATGGTAACAATAGGTCTCAATCCCCTGACCCTGAAAGAGCCTCCAATCGTTGGGAAAGACAAGTAAGGAAAGTCAGCTAATATCTCAGGGCTGAATGTAATGGAGATGTTACAGGTGCCTGCTTGAGTAAATCCATGAACAACGGGATGACAGTGATACAGTGATACTTAGTTATCCACAAATAACTCTGAAAGATCCTTTGGTAGATTTTTCTTTTCCCACTTTATTTATAATAGCATCTATATGAAAGTATTTGGGCTTGTACATTATATAAATTATTTATTAATAAGATGTATTTCTTTGTCACTAGTCTCTAAATAATTATGCAAAGAACAGTTTTCCACACTATTACCTACAGCCCTTCCTACTACCCCACCACCATCAACCATAGGTATTTTTATCCTGGAATAAGTAATGCTAGTCAAAATACTGGTGCCAACATTTTGGAATTTAGTATTAGCATAATAAGAGCTAAATCCCAGAATGCTTATTTCATAGCTACATTCATGAACTAATTTCTAGCTAGTTTCTAGAAAATTATAAAATATTAGAAAACTGCTTATGATATTTTAAACAGTGTGTGGTAGCAAGTTTTACTTTAACTTTTACTATTATCAATGGTTAAATTCCAGGAAAATTATGAACATCTTGGGACATTAATTAAAAATATAACTGGAAAATGTGTAAGATTTCAAAATTAACTTGGAAAGAACTGACACATTTACAATTTTCATCTAACAATGACCTAAGGCTCTTTTTATCCATTATGTAATAGCTTACATTACACTTTGTAATACCTTTATGTAAATAAATTCTCATTAAAGTCTGTTGCCATAGCCAATTAATTTAACTTTGTACTCTTCACTTTTATTTGGTTGTATGGGAAAATGTTTGATTTTTCAATGTATTTTTGTATGTAGATAGATTTGGGAAAGGGAACATTTGGGCAGTCAGAGGATCAAACTCAGGACAAACTCAGATAGTTGCAAGTCAAGTGCTCTACTAGTGAGATAGTTACAAGCTTTCATGATTGGGTTACAATCACACAATGATCAAGCACCTAAATTTTTTATTCTAAATAATTTTTATACTAGTTAACTACTTAAACCTTTCTGTAGAGGTATATTCTATATAAATATAAATCTTTTTTTTTTTCTAGTCTTACCCTTTTACCATTAACTAAATTTTCTGAAGTAAGTTTCATTGTATTTCACAGTTTTAGAGCAAACTTTCTTTATAAAATGAGTTGTAACTAACTCTACTTTTCTGAGATTGCTCAAATGTTTTCCATATAAAGTCATGATAATAAGATTCCATGGATTCCCAAACAGCTTCAAACATATTAGGCTATATTAAAGAGGAATGCTTTACTTTCAGATAACAAAAGAAGCCTGGACAGAAAATGAAGGGTTTTTTTTTATAGAAAACACCTTCATTTTCATTCTTAAAAATTCATAAACTTTGTCAAAGTTATTTATTGGTTGTCCTTGTTACAGTAAAATGTAACGAACTTATTAGTCAAATAGAAATGACGTAAGTGTTTGAGGATAAGGGTTTACACAGTTTTCATTATCTAATAAGCAAAACTTTAAATTTTTTTCTATAGTGAGTCAGGTTCTTAACTTAAAACGTGTCCTTTTATATAACTTATTATCAGACCAATTAGAATTATTATATATTTTTGAAATAATTTTTCTATTTTAAGATATTTTGGAACTATAATTAGTACTATAACAACATATAGATAGATGCTTTATTCATGGCTTTGCTTTTATTGACTTTTATAAAGCTAAGAAGAAATAATTTTAGCATTTTCACATAAATTGTACTAAAATGATCGAGAACAAGATTTTCAAAAATATTTAATCTTTGCTGGTTTTAGGTTTCTAATATTTATTAATGTTAGAGTTGCTTTTTCTCACTAATGTCTTATCTTCTGCTTTTTTTTTGGTGGCAAGCACATGCACAGCAGTGTTCAGAGGTTCTTCTTGGCTCTGCATTCAGGAATTACTCCTGGAGGTGGGGGGGATGGGCCACGTGGGCTGTCAGGGATCAAACATGGGTAGGTTTGGATACAAGGCAAATACCCCAACTACTGTCCTCTTGATCCAGTCCTGCTCACTAAAAATTCTAAGAAAACTTAGTAATTTTAGTTGTTTGTAGGTGACACCCTGAAGTCTTCAGGCCCAACTTCTAGTTCTGTGCTCAGTAGCATTCCTAATGATGCTGGGGAATCAGATGTAGTGGTTGGCAGACCAGGTGCAGTGCTAGGGAGTGAATCAATGTTGGCCATATGCAACGCCTATAACTTTCTCTTACCTCCTAGATTTTAGACTTCTTCCTTACTCAGTAGCTATAACCCCATGCTCTTTAATATGGGGTAAATTTCATCTTATTAAAGCATTCAGACTTGTGTCTATTCTGCTGATTTTATTCAGATTTATTATATTTTTAACTTTCAGTTAATTAATGTTTTTGGAATATTATAATTTTTCTGTACTCATGCTATGGCAAAGTGTAGAAGATATTTTAATGAAAGACTATTAATAATGCATCTTTCAAAATTAATAATGCCCAGTTATTTCTTTTTTATTAAATTTAGTTTTTAAAGTTAATATAAATTATTTTAATTTAATATATGTTGAACCTCCAATAATGTTATTGAGCATGAATAATTTCTCATTCATTTGGTACTTAAAAAATGAAGCCATATAATATTCAAAATTGTTTCACAGGTGTTTTTGAAAAGATTATGGCTCTATCAATGAATCTGGATAAATAGCTCAGCCAAATTCCAGCAAATTTCATTCTGACAGTTGTTTGGGTGGCATCTTATTTGAAAAGGACATACTGAAAATCACATGAACACCAGTTGTATTTTACTCTGCATAAAATATAAAATAAAATAATTAGATTTTTAATATTGTGAGTGAAGCACTAAAAATGAAAATGTTTACTTCTAAAATCCCAAAGGTGGTGAGGACTTCATACCCATTTCTACAATCTGTTCACTTTTGCATAAAGGGATCATTATATTAAAATGTGAAGATTTTACAAAATTAAATGAATTTATATAAATTATTGAAATAACCATTAATTCTTTCATCCAGGTATATTTTGAGTTGCCAATCTGTTGGACAACATTGGAATTTAGGTAAGAATGAATTTGAGTGGCCAATCTGTTGGACAAAATTGGAATTTGGGTAAGAATTGGGATGAATAACATCTGGATAATGAATTCTAGATCATAATTAGTTACACTTAGAACAAATACTGGTAGAGTCCTTTGTGAAAGCTAATGAACTGTTGATTTTCTTCATATGTCTATGTCTAGCTGCTATCCAGTTTATTGTCATCTAACTTGCACTTATGATGAGAGGCACAAAGAAAGGAGGAGGCTCTTTTACTATCAACATGTGGAATATTTCCTGGCATGTTGAAATAGTTATCAATTTCTGGAATTGTAAATGAAGGTATTGGTTACACATTTCAAAATGACAGGAGAATAGTTGTACAATTGAGGTAAATATTAAATTACTAAATCAATCTGCCAATGAAACACAATCAAAATCGAAATCACAAAGCAATAGTCATTATTGAAATGCAAGATCCCACATTATTGCTGTAGTTTAAGAACTATAAGAAACAATGTTGTGAAAGGGGATGAGAAGGGGTGTCACTGGTCAAACCTATTAGTGCCAATTTAAACCTCTAATGCACACACAAGGTACTTTTTAAGATGATGAAATAGAGGAATGTAGGTTTCAGAAATATCTTTTTAGTGGTTGTTTAGGGAAAGCAATTCGGGAGAGATAAGGAGCTATGTCAGTGAAATATTTCTTCAATTCCCATTGTTTCAGCATATAGAAATGCACTTTTCAATTTAGATTGAAAGAGCATCAGCCCATCATTTGGCCAATTAAGTGCCAAATTTGTAGAATTGCTGAAGGTTTTTCTAACAGACTGTTTGGAAAGGCAAAAGGAAAACATTTGTAATTAATAGGTGCTCACATCCCAGATGTTCACATCTTCCAAGACCAAAAGACATGTTAAAAACACAAAGTTTACAGATAGAAAGCTTCTAAGTTCTGCTGTTTCTATATAATACTGGATGGAAAATTTTACTGTGTTAATATTGGATATGCCAAAAACAGTAACAATAAGTCTCTCAATGAGAGACAGTACTGGTGCCCGCTAGAACAAATCAATGAGCAATGGGATGACAGTGTCAGTGACTGTGCTAAATTATCTATATTCACTTTATTTAGACAATATGTATAAATACACTTTCAGGAATGAAAATTGTTTGATGTCTAGGATTCACACATCTGTTTGGCAGAGTCTGCATGAGGAAACCAAAGACGACTTCCTAGTACACAATAAAACATATAACTCATGAAACTGGAGATGACATCTTTATAAGGTTTTGCTTTAATTAGTTTTTAATTTATATCCATCCTTATCTAAAAGGATTTACAAAGCTTTATATGTCAATTAGTTTTGGTAACTAAAAAATAATCAATAGTCATTCAGTTTTTCTATTGCAGTTATAAATTTATTCTTAGAACATATCAACATCCATATACGGCAGAAAAATCTGACACAATAGGAATCTCTATAAATTGTATTTGGGTGTCTTCCAAATGTTCTCTTCTCATGTAGCCCATTAAAATTAACCCAAATGGAGTAGCTGAGCTTCATTTTAGTTAGCTTATGGTGAATTCTAAAATGGTTTAGAATTTATGCAAGAATTATCATTTAATAGACTGGTGTTTTGAGCAAAAGAATATTGAATTTCTATCTTATACACCTAGTGACTTGTGTGGGTGAAACAGAGTTAGGGAGGAAATGGATATTTAAAATATAGACAAGAATGAAATAACCACAACCTTCATTAATTTTGACATTCATTTCTTCAATATCTTAATTTTGTTATAAAAGAATAAGTGTTTTCAGGTGCACAGATCAGGGGCCAAAGAACTAGCTCAATGTGCTGGATGGAAGCTTGCTTGTTCCTGGGAGGCCAAGGTCCCATTCACGCACTGAATAGGTCCCCAATATCTTCCAAACACCAATCTGGGAGCGCATCACCTGATTACCACTGAGTATGGCTGTCAACATAAGTAAATAAAATCCATACATCAATTTAGGCATTGTCTCTCTCATGTAGACTTTAATGCTCCGAGGCAAGGTATTATATAAAACATTTAGTTTAGAGCTGAGTGCCAAGTTGTGGACCTGTTGAACACAGAATGTCTGTTAACAATTTCAAACAGAAAATATAGACCTTTTCATTTTGTTTGAATTGTTTTAGCCTTAGAAGTTACTTTCATAAGAATCTAGCCTTCTCTACTATTTTACAGAAAATGTTTTTCTCTCATAGAATAACTGAAGAAGCACAGAGTTTCCCAGGTGTCCTGGCTCTGATTTATTTTAATAATTTAAAATATTTGAGGGGCTGGAGACATAGGAGTCGAAGCACTTGCCTTGTATACAGCAAATTCTAATTCATGCCCTGGGACCACATGCAATTCCCTGAGCAACCTGGTAGCAATTTCTAAGCACAAAACCAAGAGCATCCTCTGAGCACAAATGAGTGAAGTCCCAAACAAAAATTTAAAATAAAATAAAATATTTGCCATTCTGAGTATTTTATCTCTCATACCTACACATTAATTTCAGCACTTAAAGTGATAAATAAATTTTAAGGTCTGATATATATATACATACATATATATATATATATATATATATATATATATATATATATCAACATCCTAATGTATTTGTACATCAGGAACCTGGGTTCACAACTCAAATAACAGAAGCATAGAAGTCATCAACCACAAACTCAGGGGAATGTGTTCATTCTGGATATTCCAGAAAGTCTTTATATTTTAGAAATCACAAAACTTAAGACACCTGGAAAATTAGGGAACCGGATGAGAACTATAATTTACCAGATTTCTTTTACAATCATTACTCCAGAACAAGGTTCTCTGATACTAAGGGTGAAAAGACAGCAACATGGAAAACAAACACTTGTAGCACAGAATATCTACCAAAATGATTCCTCCTCTTTCTGTGAAATAGGTGAATTGTATTTTACAGTTTTCATTGTACTGAGTCGCAACTATGTGATTTAGTCTATTTCATAGAATGTGATCACAAGTGATAAACAGCAGTTTCAAGACTCATCATAAGATGGAACTTTACTTGTAATTTTTATTTTTTTATAGCTAAAAGTCTTGGGGAATACTAATAAGTTATGTTATGACTGTTAAAGACATTAACAGGGATGGTCCTGAATGATCGAATATTGCTACTATTTACTTTACCAAGAGTATACCGCTCACATGGCAGAGCCTGGCAAGCTACCTATGGTATATTCAATATGCAAAAAAACAGTAACAAGTCTCACAATGGAGATATTACTGGTGCCCACTGGAGCAAATCGATGAACAACAGGACAACAGTGCTACAGACAATGATACAATTTACTTGAAAATTTGCTTGGACCATGAAATGTAGGTGCTTACTTATACTTAATATAGAACTTCCTTTGATGGGATTACACACACCTGGGTTCCCCTGCCGGTACCTTCATGCATGAGGCCTGTCCGAACGTGTGGAAAGGAGCCTCCAGCATGGCTACAGCTAGGTTCTGGTGGTCTTTGCCCACCTGGAGCTCTGCTTGGGGTGGGGAGGGAAGCTGGAGCCCATCCCTTCCAAGGGGCCCCGAGGAAGACAGCCAGGCATGTGGGCAAGAGACTCTCTGGATGTTGTAATCCCATCAACGGCCAACATCCAGAGAGACTTAAAAGCAAGCTCTCAGAAAAGAGTGATGCAGTCTCTTTCCCGCACGCCTGGCTGTCTTCCCCGGGGTTCCTTGGAAGGGATGGGCTCCAGCTTCCCTCCCCACCCCAAGCAGAGCTCTCGGCGGCCAAAGACCACCAGATCCTAGCTGCAGCCATGCTGGATGCCCCTCTCCACACGTTCGGACAGGCCTCATGCATGAAGGTACCTGCAGAGGAACCCAGGTGTGTGTAATCCCATCAACAGCCAACATCCAGAGAGACTTAAAAGCAAGCTCTCAGAAGCATGCCCCCACAAAGTGGCCGTGCAATATCTTTTGCCTACTTCTCCCTCTGGGAGAAACTGGCAATCCTTTGAGAGTTTCCTGCCCACATGGGACAGCCTTGCAAGCTTCCCATGGTGTATTCATATGCAATATCCAGTAACAAGCTGGATCTCATTCCCCTGACCCTGAAGAGCCCCCAGTGCAACATCGTTAGGAGGGCCAAGTCGATATAGACTTCTAAGATCTCAGGGAAAGGACGAAATGAGATGTTACTGAGCCCACCCGAGAAATCAGTGATTAATGGGATATCGTGATCATGATAGAACTTCAGAAAAATATCACTCCAATTACCTAGTAAATTTCCAAAATAGGAATTATGCAGTAAAAAAATAATAAAAATTGAGGGTCATTACTCATTGAATTTGTTTTACATTTCCTTAAAAATGCATTTTAAATGTTGCGTCTATAGTCTTTGGGTGGGCTGGAGTGATAGCACAGCGGGTAAGGCATTTGCCTTGCATGTGGCCTACCCAGGTTCAATTTTTTCGTCCCTCTCGGAGAGCCCAGCAAGCTACCAAGAGTATCCCACCCACAGGGCAGAAAACTTAAGCCTTTATCTAAATCACTAAAGTCTTGCTGAACCAGGTAACTCTTGCTTCTTTCCTCTCAACTTTGAGAAGCAGAGGAACAGGGCTCTGGCTTACTCTGAAACATGTCTGGTTGTGTTTTTCCACATTGATCATCTAAAGACAGGCAATACACTCTAAAAGTTGTACTATTTACATAGAAATAAATCAAATGCAATGTGGAAATGAGGCAAAAGAATCTAAAAACATCTGGTTAGCTAAGAAGTCAGTACTGTCACCGTCAAAACTGTCAAGAACAACGTGTGTTCTCTAGTAGCTAAAAACTATGTGAGTTAAAAAAAATAGTTGTCAGGTAAATGTCATCTTTATAGAAGAAAAGATAAACATTAATTTGGATTATATGTATACACATACATATTTAAAATAATCAGATGTTGTGGCCAGAAAGATAGTACAGCAGACAGGCACTTGACTGGCTCTTTTTTTTTTTTTTTTTTTGTAATTGAAACACCATGAGATAGTGACAAGCTTCCATGTTTGGGTTACAATCACACAATGATCAAACTAGCTCTTGGCTGACCTGGGTTTAATCCCCAGCACCACGTATGGCTGTCAGAGCTAGGCCAAGAGTGTTCCTTGAGCACAGAACCAGAAATAAGCCCTGAGCACTACCATGTGTGGCCCTCAAAGAAATAATATCATATTAATAATAGTCCTATGTTGGGAGGGAAAATATCTGTAGGTTAGTTCTGAAAAGCAGGCTGGAGAATAAGGCTTTGCTACTAAAGATTTACCGGAGGGATAAATAGTATCTCACCCTGGCATGAGGACAATCAGTCACCCAATCCCCAACAGAAAATCCATACAAAATCGTTACCAAAAACTGAACTTCAGCCAAAAGTGAAAGGTATTTCTCCACTCTCAGTACAACTTTGCCTTCCAAGCAACACAGAGCTCACTGAACTGTACACGGCAGCAACTCCCCTTTTATCTGCAAAGCCGAGGGAGCTGCACAGAAGTTATACTCTCAGCCACAGGGCTGGGGGGGAGAGGAGGGCAGGGGCGGGCAGGGCATGTATAGAAGCTGCTTGGGAGATTCCTGCGCAGTATCTAAATGATGAAGTGGACCTATGCAAGTCGGGAGGATGAAGCGAGACTTCGAAGATCAATTGTAGCCAAACTTCAAACATAGTGGCAGAGCCATGGATCCATGGATTGTGGAAAGAAAAAAATAAATAAAAACACTGACAGGCAAGTCTTGTTTACAAGGATTGAGGAAAGAGAATCATTTTCAAGCAGAGGTGTTGGGAGACAGAAAGCCTAAGAAGCAGAGCTGAACAAACATTGTGCTGTAAAAAAAAAAATCAAGCACATCTTTATTTGGGAAAGCATGGAAAGGTTACACCCCAGTGTTTCTATTTGAATTAGCGGAGGGGAATTTTTGTTAGCAACAATCTTCAAAGGAAGAATCACAAACAGTAAATTTAAAGAGGAAAATGCTGCAAAGGGATGGTCTATTACAATGAAGCAGTAAGAAGTTGAATTTATGTGAGAATGAGAAGTTGAATTCAAACCGAGCTGTGAAATTTGTTAAGTGATGTATTTTCTCATTTTGAATATTCCTGTGAGGTAGGTAATATTAACAAATAAGGATATCCCTACTTAACAAATAAGGATATCATGGCATGTTAATAGGTGAATTGTCCAATTTCAATCACTTCTGAAATCTTTTTATTCTGATTAAATAATATATGTAATCTAATTAAATATGGACTAAACATTGTCTAAAAACATGTTTTGCTCTTGTTCTCTGTAATAGATCAGAGGTTGACAAAATGGGAGGGGCTGAGAGTTCATGCATTTTGTCACAATATCTGAAATATTTTATTATGAATGAAAACACTTTACGTTCCTTGATTTTTTCAGAGAAAATAATTTTCCACGCTGATCATTTTTATTCATAATATTTCTTACATATACACTTATATGCATACATGTATTTTTTCTCTCAAAAACAATGTCAGATATTCTCTCTGCTTATATAAGCTTCTAGAAAAACTGAGTGTTGGTGTTAAAAAGCTACCTCTTTCAGCTTAGCTCTATAAATGTTGCCTGTTTTGCATCATGGGGCCATTCAGTCAGAGTGCACCAGACTCAGTAGCTTCACAGTCATCTCTATCATCAGTGTCCTCATCACTATTATTCTATCCTACCAATCTCTGCAAATGGCTCTAGAAACAGCTCATGGAGCTCACTGAAACCAAAGTCACATCAGGAAATGAGTGTTGGTTAGCCAGCACAAAAATCTATTTCAAGTCATGAATGAAAAGCCAGAAATTCCAAAAGTGTTCTGAAACTCTCCTTCAGTAGATGGTGAATCCACAAGTGGGGATTCTTGAGAAGGTGGATAGGAACCCTTTTTCCAAATAAAACTGTCCATCCGTGATCACAGCTCTTTATTCTGAAGCAATATTAAGAAACTGTTTCAAAATCCAAACAATTGAAACTGAAAACCCAGTTCTGCTCCTCCTAGTTAAACTGTATGACATGTGTTGCCTGAGCTCATGTACTACTTGTACCCATGCTGCCTTTACACAGGATTCTCACACGCACAAGTCGTCTGAGGACATGCTATCTGCATGTCCTCTCTTGAAATGGGTGTTTACTTACTTGGAATGTGTTCTGGGACTCTCTCCACACTGGTGCTCTCTTAGGTATCTTAACTTAACTCACCTTGCCTCCCTCTACTTTCTAAGAAACTTGTTATACTTCACCAAAAAAAAAAGTGTTATATTATACAATTTATTCTAATTTATCCACAACTCTTCTTTACTTGCAATATACTAATAATAAGCTACTGGTGCTGCCAATACTGAAACTTCTCATGCTGCCACTATAGTCCTAGCTCAGAGAAGACTTTGCAAAAGCTCAGCTCCCAGGACTTTTGAATAAATCCTAGGTTCATTTTCTATTGTTATTCCTTTCCCAACAACAGTACTCTTGGTTGACAAGTCTTGTGCAATTAGAATGTCTTGCTGGTATTTAGGCCAATGCAGTGAGACTATTCTTAACCATTTTATTATTCGTGGAATGAAGAGTAAATGTCTACAGAGAAATCACAGATGATAAAAAAAAATTGACAATCATTTGTGGAAAACCACATTTTAACACTCATTTTATTCCAGACATGACTTTTTCAGATATTCTATTTTATCACTGTATTCAGGGAGGCCTGATGATCTTAACACGGGAAGATCTACAGGGAGCAAATTACATGAGTAATTGTCTTTATACAGAAGATTTCTACAAAAAAATTTAATTCCACGTTGCAAAACCTGAATAAACCTAAAAATAAGGCAAGTATTTTATTTGGGATGGGCAGCAGCATTATTGCAATGAAGCTATTATTTTGATGATAAATGAAATGCTCCAGTTTCATAAAATCATACTGGGGTTTTCTAGGTACTCAGAAGTTATTAATAATTTTGGGTGACAGAGTTTATTTTTATTTTTAAACAGCTTTATTAATATACAACTGGCACATGTTGCATGTATATGTGAATAATGTGATGAGTTTAGACTCATATTGTGCCCTGGCATATCAAGACCCACCTTCTTAACAAGATTCTAAGTGTACAACAGAGAATTGTAAACTATAGTTACTATTTTTTACCAGTCACTGTCACTGTCATCCCATTGCTCATCGATTTGTTCAAGCGGGCACCAGTAACGTCTCTCATTGAGAGACTTATTGTTACTATTTTTGGAATATCCAATACACACGGGTAGCTTGCCAGGTTCACTCGTCTTGCATAGCTAAAAGATACACCCTGTGAACAATACATCTTCACTTTGGGAAATGAAATGAGTGAACTTATTTATAGTCTATTTTTTAATAGTGGTTGTCTTTGGGGAAAAAAGTGAATGTTGGATGTTGAAAATCCTAAATCGAATTTTATATAATTATAAAATATAACTTGAGCTAGAGGAGGAGGTGTCCAGCCTATTTCAGCAAGATGGTCAATTTCTGAAACATGTTGACTCAAACATGAATCAGAAAATCAATTGGAGAAGCTTGAATAAGAGTAACTGGGGTAAGAGAGATAAGAATAAGAGTGTACTGAAATAATAGGATTGTATTTTTGGAGAGAATTACATCATATACTCTAACTTGCATATGCTTACAAGACAACCTGAATTGTTTCTTATTATTATAATTGAGTTCAAACTAAACCACAGCATCCTTAAGAGTACATTTCTCCCTGAGTCACCATGATCAGTCTAGAATATTATACAAGGTAAAACCAACTTTCTATACAACTACTCTACAGAAGAATTACAAGTGAGATTAGAGAAGTTCTAAATCTAGGATATAATCTAAGTACTATTTATTATTAGTAAAGCTACCTCTAACAAAAAAACTAACATGGTCACAGAGGACGTATTTCTACCTATTCAGCCCATTTGTGAAATCCCGTTTTCTACAGCCAAAGGTACTGTAAGAAGTTTGCTCATTTAGGAAACAATGGCAATAAAGATAGTTTTTCTTGTGTGACTATATTGCTTTCATATGGTTTATTCTTTATGAACTATAGTAGATTTTTTAAAAGAAATGTATGTAGAGAAATATGTGGGGAAGAAAGAGATATCCTTAATAAAAAACATGGGCTCCTCTAGAGTTGAAAAAAACATAATTTAAATCAGCATTCTTCAGATATTTACACCTAGAGGCAAGAACCTGGCTGGTCTATGAACCGGCAGTCATTACCAATGGTTTTTAATCTTTCTACACTTTTGCAGGTACTCAGGTCCATGAAGTGGTGGTTAAAGATCTTACTTAGATGTTATTAGTAGTGATATAGCTAAGTCTGGACTGGAGTGACAGCACAGTGGATAGTTTGCCTTGCACGAAGCTGATCTGAGTTCAATTCCTCTTGGAGAGCCCAGCAAGCTACCTCGAGTATCCTGCCCGCACAGCAGAACCTGGCAAGCTACCTGTGGCATATTTGATATGCCAAAAACAGTAACAACAAGTCTCAAAATGGAGACTTACTAGTGCCTGCTCAAGCAAATTGATGAACAACGGGATGACAGTGCTATAGTGCTACTATAGTTAAGTCAACCTCATGATGGATTTTAATTAGCTCACTATGCATCATATAGCAAATTGTACCTTATTTTCAACATATATAGACATTTTGCAAAGAATATAGGCAAATAATTGTCTTTAATTGTAATTTCCTTAACTGAGCATTGGGAAAATAATGTGTATGATCATTTCAATTCTCCAGGTAATAAAATTTAATCTAGGTGACTTTCTGCATTCATTAGTAACACCTCTGGCAAAGTCCCAGCTAGAACCTAATACTCCACTTCCCCCTGAAATTATAATAACTTATAGGTTAGTGAAATAACCTTAATTATGAAGGCTCTCTAGAACTATGAGATCAGTTAGTGATCTGCAATAAGTACTTAGAAAAGGATTGCTTAATACTATACCAGATGTAGTAAGATGAGGATTAAATTGAAAAAATTAATTCTTGAAGGACAATTAATGCACAGAAAATAACATTCAAATAGACTGTCACGACTGTCATCCTGTTGCTCATCGATTTGTTCAAGCGGGCAACGGTAATGTCTCTCATTCTGAGACTTATTGTTACTGTTTTTGGCATATCAAATACGCCACAGGTAGCTTACCAGGCTCTGCCATGTGGGTGTGATACTCTTGGTAGCTTGCCAGGCTCTTTGAGAAAGGCGGAGGAATCAAACATGGGTCGGCCGCATGAAAGGCTAACACCCTACCACTGTGCTATTGCTCCAGCCCATTCTAATAGAAAAATATTAAAACATACTAATGTTAAAACATGTAAACATGAGCATACACGTGTTTACTCCAGTGGGTCTAGAGTGATAGCACAGCAGGTAGAGCACTTGCCTTGCACACAGCCTACAGGGGTTCGATTCCAGCATCCTATATGGTCCCCCAAGCATCACCAGGAGAAATTTGTGAGTGCAGAGCCAGAAATAACCCCTGAGCATTACTGAGTGTGACCCAAAAAGAAAAAAAATAATAAAAACAACCAAGTGTTAAGATTTGATAGATCAATTTTATAGGACTTTTGTAGCTGGAATTTCTCTACCAGTTACAACTGGAAGATAAATAATTACTTTTAATATGACAAAGAAACTAATTTGGAAAACTAAAAATTTGAAGAGATACTAAAATGTAATTTAATGCAAATGAAGAAAAATGATTTAAAAATGTGTTCATTTGAGTGTTGCCTGTTACCTATGAACATATAGTTCTAAAATGAACAAGGAAGGGGAGAGGAGACAGAATAGGGCTCTCCACAGATGATTGCAGAAATCAGCTGAGATTAAACTATGTATGACAAAATCAACACTACCTCCTAGTGGTAAATGGAAACGCTACCACCACTATCACCAGTAATGTTAACAACAACAAAACACATTATTAATAAAACAAAACTGGCCCCCAAATAACATCATCAATAAAGAAATGCACAACAATATAACCCACAGAAACTCTTCAAGTTCTATAGGTTCTATAGAAACATTTAAAAGGCAGGAGAAATTGCAAGTTGGGCAACAGGAGAGAGATCGTAGGAGGAACATAGAAATATGAGAGGAGTGATGGTGTGAGGGAGAGAAAGGCAGAGAAAAGAGGGGAAGAGAGGAAGAAGGAGCTTAAAACTGTGCTTTACTGCTAATTACTAATGAACAAGATATATGCAAGTACAGAGAAAAAATATAACATACACAAAACACTAGATTTTTGAAGGGCTGGAGCGATAGCATAGCAGGTAGGGCATTTGCCTTGCATGAAGCTGACCTGGGTTCGATTTCTCTGCCCCTCTTGGAGATCCTGGCAAGCTACCAAGTGTATCCTGCCAGCATAGCAGAGCCTGGCAAGCTACACGTGGCATATTCAATATGCCAAAAACAAGTAACAAGTCTCACAATGGAGACGTTACTGGTGCCCACTCAAGCAAATTGATGAACAATGAGACAAAAGTGCTACAGTGCTACAGATTTTTGAAAAATAATCAATATCCCAGGCTGGAGCAATAGCACAGCGGGTAGGGCATTTGCCTTGCATGCAGCATACCCGGGTTTGATTCCTCCATCCCTCTCGAAGAGCTTGGCAAACTACAAGAGTATTTCACCCACACAGCAGAGCCTGGCAAGCTACCCATGGCATATTCGATATGCCAAAAACAGTAACTGTAAAAAACTAAGGCACGCCGATGGGCATGTGCACTCGCAGGCTTTCCAAGTGGCTCTGTCTCACCACCCATGTTCCGTGCTCTGGAACCACTGTGTGTGGCTGTTGGTCAAGGGCAGGCGAAGGAAGAAAGAAGGCCAAACTGATTGTTCGATCAGTTTATTTCATTCTCTCTCTCTGCTTCTCTCCCAGTTCTGGATCTCTCTCTGGATCTCTGGATCTGGCTCTTCTGTTCTCCTGTGTCCTCTCGTGTGTCTCCTCTGTCTCTTCTGTCTTCTTCTTCTGTCTCCCCCAGTACCCCCACTGTTTTAGTTTTTATAGCAAATTACATAGGGCAGTAGCACAAAGGTGGGTTTAACATTAACAAAGCAACAAAGAAGGGTAAGACCATTTCTTGAGGAGATTAACAAAATCTCATCTAAGGAAATCCACTCCAGTGTGGGGTCCAAACAAGGGTGTGTCAGGGTGTGAGCTAGTAATCTGCTTAAATAGTTATAGCAAATTTACTTCTAATATTTCTAGCAATGTCATTCTGTATGAGCACAGTAAGAGATATATCAGACTTAAAGTTTGGTTCTTCCTGAGGACATCTCTTTATATATTCCAGACCACAGCCCTCAGGCCAGGTTAGTCTTCCTAACCCCAGCAGGGTCCTAGTCTCATTGTTACTTTTGGATCATGACAGCATTTGTCTATGACCATGCTCTCAACTTATAGTTGAGTATTGTGGAGCTTTGGCCTAGCCCATTTTGATGCCAGGGTAGCTCACACCTTGCCCTGAGTCCATCCCGTCCCTCGTCGGGACCCTGATTTTGGGGTGTTAGGAACTAAGGGCAACTGAGTTGAGAAAGCAGATGCCCGGGAGTAAATATTACTGGAGTCAATCAGCTCTCAAGTTACAAAGCATATTATTAACTGTCTTCCTGTGTCCATACTTGCTCTAAGGTAAACTAAGTTTCCTAAGGCAAGGCTAAAAGGACAAACCCCATGTTATCCTACAAGTAACAACAAGTCTCACAATGGAGAAGTTACTGTGCTTGCTACAGCAAATTGATGAGCAACGGGATGACAGTGACAATTATAGTGAATCACCATCTCAAAATGTGGCACTTGACTTACAATTTAGGGAATATAGAAGTCCAAAGAAAAGCAACTAAGAAACAATAGACAAACTAATCTTGCAAAAAATAATTCTTTGAATTCATGAAGGGAAGAGGATGAGGAGAATCACACAACCATAGGAATCTGCAGGAACGAAAAAGCAGATCCAGAGTAGTTAGGCAAAAGGCAGGAAGCTAGATATCCTACCAGAGATTATCTCCAGTCATTTATCTTTTCATATTTTGAAGGCTCAGGCAGATTAAAAGCTGCTAGATAGATGTGATCTTCATAAACAAATTGACAAAGCAAATGAAGATGAGTCATCCCTGCTGGATGACATCCATCTACAAATTCTAAAAGTAACTCAGAGGTGGGACCTTAAGACTGTAGATCAATGTAGACATGCTTTTAAACTGCCACATTCTAGACGATTTGAGAGTTGCCAGAGAGAGTGCTCCACACCTCTTCATCAAAGAGGAGTCAAGTGAACTCCCTCATTCATAATGAAGTCAGATCCCAGTGAAATAACCCAGCAGCACCATAGCAAGTTCTTCTACCCTCTGGGCTATGGAAAAGGAGGAGATGTCTCATTACACCATTGACCAGCATGTAATCAGAATTACAAAATCTTCTAATCAGGGGTTTTATGATCTTTAAGTAATTTAATAATCCTTAAGCATTAATCAACTTCCAGAGACTATAAAACCAAGCTCCTGCAAGTGAATGCAGCTGCAGGATATCTTATAGCCTAGTTCTCCCTCTCGGAGAACTTAGCAAGCTACTGAGAGTTTCCTGCCTGCATGGGAGAGCGTGGCAAGTTCCCCATGGCATATTCATGTGCCAAAACCAGTAACAATGATAGGTCTCATTCCCCTGACCCTAAAAGAGTCTCCAATGTGGCACCGTTGGGAAGCACGAGTAAAGAGAGGCTTTTAATATCTCAGGGCTAGGACGAATAGAAATGTTACTGAGACCGCTCGAGAAAATCAATGATCAACAGGATGATGATGATGATGATGATGATGATGATGATGATGATGATGACCATTAATGAAAGAAAAATAATAAAGATTCAAAGTGTAACATAATCCCTGACTGTGACTGTCAATATAGTAGCAAGTAAGTTTTGTTCTTGGTAAAGGAGTGTGGGGGGGGGTCTGAGGGTGGGGTAGGCTACACTAAGTGGTACTTAGGGAAACATGTATTAGTGCCAGGAATTTGAACTGGGTCATACACATGCAAGAAGCACCCTCAATCCTGCATTATGTCTCCAGCCCTAAGTAGCTAGAATATTTTTGTGTTCTCACGTATGTCACCAGATATGGATCTAGGTGTTTAACATGCTTGTTTACAGTGGAGGTACTGACCTCTCAGTTTTATTTCTTCTGAAAATATTTATTTTAGGGCCCAAATGAGTCAATTAATGTGAAAAGATTTAATGAAGTTTAAATACTTGAGGACATAGACACTTATTAAGAGATCATGTAATCAATTTGCAAAGCTTTATCTCTGAAAAAAAACAATATCTAAGCTACTGGAAGAAACCAAGATGGTATATTAAGTTAAAATAACACTCAGTTAATTTGCTAGTCAGTTTCTTAAGATTGCTATAATATCATTATGCTCCTGAAGCAATATTAATTTTGGTGACATCAAGTAATATCTTCTTAATATCAAGTGATTTTAAAAATAAAATCACTCGCTGAAAACAGAATAGTCAATGAAGCACAAATAAGTTATGCAAGCATTAACAAAGTTGTGTATGAAAAAAACTATTGGTTTTAGATCATACTCAGTAGTGTTCAAAGATTACTCCTAGCTCTGTGCTAGGGATTACTTCTGGTAGTTCTTGTGGGATATATAGGGTGCTGGAGAGTGAAACTAGTTTAGCTATGTGAGTAAGAAGGCATACAACTGTAATATCTCTGTGACACCTGTTGGTAATGAATTTTAAAAACATGGGAAAATGAACATTATTTTATGAAAATAAGTTAAAAACACAGTTTATTAAAATCATATTCCTAGTTATATCAACTGTGACTATATAAACCTGGGATTGGGAAGAATTCTTAAGTAAGTACAATGAAAAAAAAGATGTTTCTTTAATGGCAAGCAAATTATTTTTCCATCATTTGACTTTGTTTTTATCATTTTTTAAAAATGAGAACAATCTGTAATGTTTTAAAAATATAATTATTTAAGTAATATCATGGAAAACTGTAGTTTCACTCATTCTAAGAATATAAAACAGTTAGCTTTGAAATGCATTGGGAAATACTTCAAAGTTTCTTCAGTGTTGCCAAGGTTTATTTAACAATATTTTCTCACCATATATTATACAAGAACAGAACTAAACAGATGGTCTACATCGGAAAGCCAGCCATCTAGGAAATGCTATCCTCGCTCTACCTACTCATCATATATCAAATGCTATATATGTATAGTATTATATGTATTATACACAAGTCCTTATTGCCTATTAACAACATATATGCCGAAGTCTTAACATAAATCCCATATGTCAAAATAATCCTACAGGGCAAACAAACAGCTGGATATGTGGGATGTCTCTTCAGAAGAAAACATGATAGAGATGTTCATATTTCTACTATAACACTAATAATGTAAAACTTATAGTATATATTTATATTGTTAAATTGTATTCAAAACAAAAAACTACTAAAATACTTAATTTTCAGTAATAAACAGAGGCAAGGTTTCAGTTTGGCTTTGTATTATGTATGCAAATGGCATCTTGGCATCAAATTAGTCCTTGAGAAGGAACATTTCCTTTATGTCACTTCCTTCCTGGACCAATCAATGGCCTTTTATTTCTTTCAGGATCAAGTACAAATGGCTCAGTCTGCATCCAAGGTTCACCCTGAGTCTCCAAGCTTCTTTGTCAATATTTTCCAACATGAAACTTTAACTTCCTCAGTGTAGAAACAATAGTAAATCCCAAAGATAGAATGAGAATTCTGTCCTCTGTTCCTTTGTTCACATTACTTGCACACATAGAAGTATCTTGATCTTTTCTTTACCCCATAAATCCTCTTAAACTTCAATATAAGCATTAAGTTTATGCCAGTGCTACATTTCCATTTTCTGATTTCTCAAACTTATTTCCTGATCAATTCTGTTACATACTTAACCATATTTTTCCACTACTCTTTGATTTTTCTTAAAACTAGGTTTACAATAATTACATATTGAATTAAACTCAAAAGTTCAGTGATATGACTGCATAAAAATAGAATATAAGTCCCTCCTCACACACAGTTGATGTTATTATGTTTTTTACTTACAATGTTAAATTCGTGCTGCAATTACCAATTACAAGAGAGTTGAGCTTTTGTTAAATCTGGTCATAGGACCCTCTCCTTGAAAAAAATTTGTTTTGGATTTTTTTCTGTGTGTGTACCTGAATGTAATAAAAGTTCAATCTTTAACATAGTATTTAACTGAGCTTCTTTTTTTGCTAATTAAGACTAGACTTCTCCCCAATCAGCATAAAATCATAAGCTCATCTAATTTTTGGAGCTCTGAGAGACCTTAGAGATTTTTTTTTAGAATCAAAGAGTAACTTGCCCAAGGCCACAGCAATAGCGAAGTGACTTATATTTTAAACTCTATATATCATTCATATTTATGCTAAAACTTATGGTAATATAGATAAGGTATAGAATATGGATTTGGAGATAGAACACAGATTTCAGGGTGAGAGATTGGACAGGGACTAAGGCACTTGCCTTAAGTGTGGCTGACCCTGGTTTGATTTCTCACACCATATATGGTCCCTTGAGCCCTTTCAGGAGTGATCCCTGGGCTCAAAGCAAGAAGTAAGCTGTGAAAACTCCCAAGTGAGGTTTCCTGCCTCCCTCCCCTAAATAAATACAATAAAATGAAATTATAAAAAATCTCCAATGCTTCATTTTATCCCGTGCAAAAGCATATCATTTTGTTAGCATCCCTCAAGACTCCATGGAGTTACACTTAGTTCACCATTCCACATTGACCTTCCCCCATTATACTCTTTGATCTAGACATCCTTTTTAGTCCCTAGTTTCTGGAAAATGTTAGTCTCCTTTATAACTCAGTGCCTTGGCAAATTCCTCTTTGCTGTGAAAATGCTGCCTAACTTTCCCCTCCAACATAGTTAAATATATGAATCATTCAAATTCAATTACCTGCCAATCCCTTAAGGAAAGATCTACCAAACTCCTAGACTAAACTGTCTCCCTATAATATATTCTCATGGTACCCTAAATTTGCTGTCATTATATTTCATTACATAGTAATTAATTTCTTACCTTTTAAGTGTCTCTCTTACTATAAGTTTCCTAGGAGTGTTTACTTAGGCTTCATAAATATTTATGGAAAATAGGGAGGGTAGGAAAAAGGGGGAAAGGACAGTCGAGAGAGGGGGGTGGGGAGTGAGGGAGAGTAATTGTCATTTCACAAATCACAAATGCATCCACTTTCTAATATACTATACATTTTATACAACAACATATAAGTGCCCATTTGTCATAATACCTCCTACTAAGAAAAATAAGTGTATTTAGTAAAGCAAGATTCTTTTAATTGAAAGGAAAAAACTTAAAGGTGAGTGGGGGGAGAAATAAGCAATACATGTTCCAAAGAGAAAATGAGCTAAACACAACAAGCAAAGAGAGAGAATCACACAAAATATGTGTTCAGGGGACAACACAGGCTTGAGAGAACAAGCTAACAAAACATAACTTTAAACCCATAATATGCCCATTCCTCAGCTCAGACCACATCATTGCCTAACGGGAAAGATAGAAAATTAAGATTTCAGTAACAAGAGCAGTGTTCTTACTGGGTAGACTTTCAAGCAGTTTTCTCACATACCAGCATAGATTTTGGTCAAGTCAGTAGCATTAGTCTCATCTATTCCCTGAGGCAGAAATCACAGCTGCTTTCCATTTCTCTTCATAAAGGAAGTTGAACCTAATCACAGGCTGCCTGAGAACACTGATGCCACCAATACTTCCGAGAGTTCCTGAGGAACTGCTACCCTGGGTTTCCTTCTAGAACCTTGCTTTCTTTTCCTTAGAATGAGTCATCTCCCTCCTCTCCCCAGAGTAGAATACGTTCTCTAGGACTACCAGTTTGGAGGAAGGAGAGATGACAGGGGAGGTCAGCCTCTCTTCCTGTTCACCTCTGGGAGTAAGCAACTACCTTCAAGAAGAGAAGAGTGGGCTCGAGCGATAGCACACCGGGTAGGGCATTTGTCTTGCATGCAGCCGACCCTTGTTCAATTCCCAGCATTCCATATGATTCCCCGAGCACTGCCTGGAGTGATTCCTGAGTGCAGAGCCAGGCATAACCCCTGAGCATCACCGGGTGTGACCCAAAAACCAAAAAAAAAAAAGGGGGGGGGGAGAGAAGAAAAGTTTCTGAGTCAATCAAGACATATATATATATATATATATATATATATATATATATATATATATATATATATACCCTTGCTTCCTCATAAAACATTAGGCTTTCATTCAATTTTAAAATTAGGTTGGACTGTTGGTTTAAGTGTACCTTATCCCTGCACTTGTCAAAAGGCTAAAAATTATCCTGTAAGTGGTGCCTATAGAGAATTCCTTAATATATTTGATGTTTTAATGGAGGATAAGTGCTAATTATATAAGTCAACAATGCTGGTACATTTCCCTGCTAAACTTTCTTTTTTTTTGACTTTGTACTAAAAGAAGAAAGGAGAGACACAGACGAGAAGGGAATGGAGTTTATTTGAGCAGCGGAGTTCTGGTCTGCTGACACCCTCAGCAAGATTCATTAATCTTAGAGATTCTCACTCTCATTTACTAAACAACAGTGATTCACACAGAGTTATACAGCCACAGTAGCAAAGTTAATTGGAATCTAGATCCCCTAACATTTCTTCCTTCCTTCAGCAATTCCTCAGTACTGAAAGCTAAAATATTAAGTGAGATTGTAGTAAGCGTAAGGAAAACAGAAACACAGGGTGGTGGTTAGTCATGAATTATAAAAGGATACATGTTTTCTTTCTCTTTTTTTCTTTTTTCTTTGTTTTGACTTTTGGCCTAAGCTCTTTGTGGAAAATAAGAATGTAGAAGCATCGGTGTAACCCCATATTAACACTGGTATCTCCCCTCAACATTAAATTAACATTGGGAGCTTATTGTGGCTTTCACCCAAGTCCAAAGAAAGAAAGGAAGGAAAGAGGCAGGAAGAGAGAGATAGCTATGAACACTGGCAAATTCTGTTCAGTCAGTGGCAAGCAGCCAGATAATTCCTTTAAATTTAACTCTTTATCTTCTCTGGCAGAAACAGATAATGCATTTGTTTAAGTCTTACGACATTCAAAGCATGCAAATAACATGTGGCCCAATCCAAGACTTAGAAAACTGAGACTTACAAAGATTATGGTTTATGTTGCATCTGGAAAGTATCAGTGAAATAAAAATAAGAATGTAGCTTTCTAATGTCTGTCTCAATTTTCCTATTTTAAGATATCTTCCCTAACTAGTGTCCAAACTAGCACTATTTATGTTAGGAGAACTGATAAATCAATTGTATAGCATGATGAAGAATGCAAAGAAATCTTGGGTGGCGGAGCAGTAATTATACAGAGGAAATTTTTATGTAAGGGAGATATTTTTCAATTTTAAATATGTCAGACAAAATAGAAATCTCTACAGTGATAAAATGTAGTATATGGGAAATGAGATAAACAAGATCTTCCCAATTATTATCATTGCTATGAAAGACAGTTGACTTCAGAATCTCATCACCATTTTGTAAAACATATCAATCTTCTGATGTTGACCCAAAGACCATTATCAAATAAAATAAGAAAATTCCTAACATATCCATATTGTTCCTTTACTTTAAAACTGTATTATGCTTTTTCAGATTAATAAGACCCATTAAAGAACTCCCACTAAAAGATATTGTAGACATTTTTCAACAGCTTTCAAGGTAATTTGAGCTAAGGACTTGTATTATGATTAATAATTATAACTGAAATTTACTCATAAAGTTATTTAAACTACCTATAAAATCTTAAAATAATAAAATGTTCAACAAATAATAAAGTGTAGGTTTCTTAGATTGTTAATGTTAGTGTTATTTTTTTAATGATGACAGTTCATAGAAAAGTGGCTGTACCTCTATTTTTCATGTCTAATTTTTTTTTCTGTATCCAAATAGAGGAATCTCACTGCAGTCTATGGATAGTGAATATGTTCCAGGTGACCAATTGTTACAGTGATAGCTTCAACCTTTCTACCAATAAGTAAAGAAAAATTTAGGAAGGTGCTTTACACATTTAAGCAAAGCTATATTTGGCAAAATTAGAAGCTTAGCACAGTGGGTAGGGTATTTGCCTTGCATGAGGCTGACATGGGTTTGACTCCTCCATCCCTCTCAGAGAGCCTGACAAGCTACCAAGAGTATCCTGCCCACAAGGCAAAGCCTGGCAAGCTATCCATGGCATATTCAATATGCTGAAACCAGTAACAACAAGTCTCACAATGGAGACGTTACTGGTGCCCGCTCAAGCAAATCAATGAGCAATAGGATGCCAGTGATACAGTGATGTAGTAAGAATCATAAGTTTGGTTTGAAAAATATTTCTTGGAACAGATACATACTAGGGGGGACCCAGGTCAGATCCCTAACACCACATAAACACCGCCAGGAGTAAGCCCTGAGCACAGGACCAGGGTGATCCACTCCTTCAAAGAAAAATGAAAATCATTTTTTCAGGGTGTATGTTCTGTGCTATCACAAACTACAAAAGTCATAGAAGAGGAGGTTTGATCAATTCATCTGCAACGGAACCATTTAGATGGGGAGTTGATACCAGGAGAGCCTCATGAGAGCAGTTTAGGAACACTATTTGGAAAACACACTTCAAAAGGTCCTTTACAGAATGGGAGTGAATAGTCACACTCTGGGCATTTCTGAGGCTCCCTTACTGAAGATCTGTTCTGGGGCTCCCCTCGGGGATTAGTCTCCCAGCCTCTGATAAGGTAGAACTAACCAGTCTTATCACCATGCCTGGCCATTTAGCAGCCCTCATCTGCCCAAAGATAGACACCAAGGCAACCTTCAGGCCCAGATGAGTCATCGATGAGGGGGTGGGGAAGTGAACCAAGTTCATCTCTTCTGCATTCCCCCAAGGACGCAGGCATACTGTGGTCCCAGATGCCAGAAGGAGAGAATAGAGCCAACCTCAGTGGAAAGTAGTGGCTGAGCTCTGGAAAATGAGAAAAGGACAGATGACAAGGAGACCTGCCAGCGCTGAGTCAACAGAATAGGAGCCTCCAACTAAACCAAGAACAGAATGGACAGTTCTCAGGAGTTTTGTTCTTGATTTCTTTCTGGCTCCCCTTTGTATTTAAAAAGTTCCAGTAGAACTTGTTTCTCTTCGCTTATTTGGGATAACTAGTAAATAAGATGTTTACTGAAACCCAACTTTCTTCTGAAACTTTATATGTTTCTCAATAGAAATGTCATAAAGTACTATTACTAGTATAACAATAATTAAAACCTACTATGTAACTCATTTCTTCATTGTTCAAAATTTATCATTTGCCCCTACTAATAACCCAGCAGTTTCATGAATGAACATAGTCAACCTTAGCAAAGAATTGCAAAATATTTGTTTACAAAACACATGAAAATTAGTTTTAATTATACATTAATATGACTAAAACATAATTTGCTTCAAAGTAATGCTAATAGTCCTTACTTTATCACCATGGGACTGGATATAATTATTAGTTGGAACATACCAACATGGCTGATTTGCCTATGGCCACACAATAGTAATTTAAACTTGCTAAACCTTTGTCTTACAAGGCCTACCCAAATTATTCAATAAATGCACATTCACAGCTACCAAAATTTTCCAAATACAAGCAAACTCCCAAAAAAGGAATCTAAATAAAAATGGACATCAAATACATTCATCTATGGATCCACAAATACATCCATAAGTCTCCACAGAAACCACTTGCTACATGAGGGAAATTGTAATAAAAAGTGGGGGTGGATCAAAAGCACACTCTGACACCAAGGTATTTATCTGTACACAGTAGAGGAGAGGATGTTGTGAAGCAATCTGTTTGAGATTTGTCATTATAGTAGAAGAGTATCTGGTAACTGTTTGAGTGTTCCCCGTGGTCCCTATCTTCATCTGACTATACTCCTTTCTCTTTCTACCCATTGCTCATAGTTTGTCTGGTCTGAGTCACCTATCAGTGGACCTCAAACTTAAGAACCAGGAATAGTTCTTGTAGTTTCACCCAACTCATCTAGCAAATGACTGAAAACTGATATTTGGGAGCCAGGATATTCTCTGGGAAGGAAACCTATCTAATTGGCCCAAAGAATATCATACCATACATTCTATTTTTGAAGGAACAAACATTATCATTAACTTTGGTAAGACTGCAGAAACTGCAGGGCCTTTCCTTTGTAAGTGGAAAATCTTCTAAGATATTATTATCTGGTTTGGTGCTCCATTAGACCTTCCCCATCCCTCAGAAGTGCCATCTAACATCAGCCCAGCTCTCTGATCCGTCCTTCACTCACATGACCTCAGTGACTATGTAATGAATACTCCACAGTTTTATACGGATTTAAGAGAAGCATGTATTAGTGACTACATTCTTAGCATTTATCTGAGGAGCTAAGTTCCTAGAGTTAAATGGAATAGGAAGGAAAGGGATTAACCTCTGCTGCTGGCATAGTATAGCCACGATGCTAATGTCTCCATAGGAAAAAGCTGAATTGCAGCAATATCTGAAATTGCAGAAAAAGTCCTGAGAGCTTTGGAGGGGAAAAAATGGAAAGGAATAAAATATTCAAAGCCAAAGCGGTTCTGGGATTTGTTTTTCATACAGGCATGCTTAGTAAAGGAATTATGTATTACAGGACCCCAAATTTTGATACTGGAGGGATGAGTCAATGAGTTCTAAGATGAGGAAGTTTTTAGGACTTGTAACTTGTAATTGTGTTTAGGTGCATTCCAGCTGGTCCCCTAAGGTTATTTCTGAATCCCACTTCACACAGTATTATTATTTTTTCACTTGCAACGCTTCTACTAGTAAACAGCCAGGGAGCCTATTCTCTTTTCATTTGGCAAGAGGGTTCTGTAGCTACACAACATATCCCCCAGCCATGAAAAATGAAACCCACAAATGTAACATTAGCAACCAGCTGTCAGAAGAAAATTAGGAGTAGGTTTGCCAGCCTGGCCATTTCATGCCAGTGTGCTCCTGAGAGGGGGCTTTTCATGTGTGTGTGTTGTGTGCGTGGGTGTATGGTGTGTACACATTAGTATAAATTAAGAGACTTGCCTGTGCATGAGAAATGCGAGTGGGAGGCAGGTCTTAGTGATGGCATGATGCTCTGGACAGAAAGAATCGTGGCCGGGCTCTACAGCACAGACTCTGTGGTTAATTGTGCAAGGCTGTTCTCATGGGTGGGAAGAGGGTGAGACAGGTGGGTTCAAAGGATACATATTTTAAGGTTAGAATTAGTGTGTTGGTAGGAACATTCAACATATATGTGGGCTCTGGATGCTAGCTTGGAAGTGAAATGCACCCACTGTGTATATGTTTTCATTTTTAACCTTCACAATTTCCTCTTCCAACCACCCCACCATCAGGAGATCTAAAGCTCTTGAAAGTAAACACCCAGCAGTAGCTATTCAGCCCTCCGAGCATGAAACATATTGACCATTCAGAGTCAGCAAAGCTATTAGCCCGTGAATTCATTTTTCTTCCTCTCTTTCCCACTCGCCACGCGCTCCTGGGTCCCCGCAACCCGCTTTCCTCCCCCCATCTCCGGGCAGATTCCTTAAAGGCGATTTTTGCCTAGAGACACAAGTAGAGGTGCCAAGCGGGTACCCAGTTTCTGCTAAACTTAACGCCAATTCCCTCCTTGAAAGAGGTGGAATGCAGTGATATCAGCACCGGGGACGCGGGGACAGCGAACATCACCGAGGCGCTAGGAGTTTACAGAGGGGGACCTCCAGCTTTGCTGCCGCCGCCGCCACCACCACTACCACCACCACCACCACACACACACACACACACACACACACACGCACGCGCGCACACACACACACATGCACACGCACACGCGCGCGCGCGCACACACACACACACACACACGCACACACACAGAGCCCAGCTCCGGATCTCGCCGGTAGCGGTATTGCAGTAAGTGTGTCTGTCACTCCTGCACGGGCGCAGAGCGGGGAGGGCTGGCCGAGCTCTAGGACTTGGAATTAAGCCCCGTTGCATCCATATTCCAAGCACCCCTGACTCCAACGAGTCCCCCCCCCCCCCGCCCCGGGTCCAGGAGTCCTGGATGCAGGGACGCGGGGACGCGAAGGACCCGGGGATCCCCGTTACCTTGCAGCGAGAAGAGGGACAGGAAGAAGCCCAGCACCCAGACGCTGTGCAGCCAGTAGGTCCTCATGTCTCCGCCGCTCGCTCCTTCACTCTCTCCCGAGTCCAACGCGCCGCTCGCTCCCGGTTCCCGCGGGGCTCCGAGGCTCGGTGGGTACCAGACGGCTCAGTCCGCAGCAGCTTCGCTCTCGGACGCAAGGCTCCGAGCCTGTGTCTGCTGCACACGCAGGGAAGCCCCTTCTCCCTCCACTCCCCCTCTCCGCGCCTTCCTACCCTCCTCTCCCTCACTCCCCTGCAGCTCCAACTAAATGCGACTGTACTTAAACAAGCAGCATCTTATAGGACCCGGAGCCGCGTCGAAAAGACCCCGCTACTGCCATCTAGTGCTCACAGCCCGACAACGTCGCAGGCCGGCCTGGGCTTCTGGGCGCGTGAGGTCCAGCAGGTGCCTCCAATTCCCCCTTGGCGCTTGGCAAACACAGGTGAAAACTCTTCCCCTCCTACTCCTTGACTTGACCTTGCTCAATACGAGGTCTCGAGGATGTCGTCTCGAGGGAACGTCCGAAATTCGCTCCCCACATTTCCTCGTGATGCCGACGCTCCTGCTTTCTCTCTGAAATTCCTCTTCTTTCTCCCAACAACTCCATGGAAATGTTCCTGCAAATGTCACCGCGACCTCTGCCGTGGAAGTCCCATGGCTTTCGGAAGCGTAGTGCGATTTGATGCTCATGCTGCATTGCACACTGCTAACGTTTCTTTTTACTTTATTTCAAAGTCACTGAGTCCAAAACAGTTCTTGTGTTTCTTACACTTCCTCCATTCCCCATCTACTAGTTCTCTGCTCCTTCACCTACATCTTCTGCTAGACATTCTTATTTTCTTTACTATTTTATTTGGAAATAAAAAGCATCTGGATCTGAAAAATCACTCAGTGTGGAAGGTGCTAGCTTTGCCTGTGGACAACCTAAACTCAATCCCAGCACCTCCTATGGTCTTCTGGGTACCTCCAGGAGTGGCCCCTAAGCAGAGCCTGGAGTAATCCCTGAGAAACATCATATATACTCTCCTGATTAAGTCATGAAATTTGCTTATAAATGGGTAGACATAGAGAGTATCATGCTAAGTGAAATAAATCAGAAAGAGAGGGACAGACACAGAAGGACTGCACTCATTTGTGGAGTATAGAATAACATCACATGAGGCTGACACCCAAGAACAGCAGATTCAAGGGCCAGGAGGATTGCCCCAAAGCTGGAAGCCTGCTTCATGAGTGGAGGGACGAAGGCAGATGGAATAGAGAAGGGATCACTACGAAAATGATGGCTGGAGGAATCAGTTGGGATGGGAGATGTGTGCCGAAAGTAGATAATGGACCAAACATTTATGACCTCTCAGTGTCTGTGTTGCAAGCCATAATGCCCAAAAGTATAGAGAGTATGGAGAATACTGTCTGCCATGGAGTCAGGGGAGAGGGTGGGATAGGGGGTATATACCCAGGATATTGGTGGTGGCAAATGTGCACTGGTGGAGGGATGGGTGTTTTTGATCATTGTGAGATTGTAACCCAAACATGAACGCTTGTAACTATCTCACAGTGATTCAATAAAATTATATATATATATATATATATAAAATCTCCTTCCCCCAAAGAGAAATATCTGTTCTTTATCTTTTCTTGATATTCTAAGATGGAGAACTCTACCCCTATCTTCCTATTTGGTTTTCAAATTAGGGCTTCCAGCTGGTGCTGCTGGTACCAAGTAGATATAACTGAGTCCCTACCCTAACCCCACTGAACTGCTTCAAGTTAATTGAGGGTTCTGCTAGGTTTCTTATTAAGGAGAACTGACTAGCTATCAGAATAACAGTATTATATGTTCCACTAGGTCCTCCACTCATTGGGGACCTTAAACAAGTCATTTAATCTTTAGACTTTATTTTAGTCAGCAGTGAAATTAAATAATTGAATTACATGTTCACAATGTCTTTGATTATTTTTGTAAACATGTTTCTAATATCTCTACGAGTCCTGCACCCTGAGTACTATGGCCATATTATAGCATAGAGTTCTTTGCTCTGGGAGGCTCCTAATGCTAGATAGTGTCTAGCAGCATCCCTAGCTTCTATCCACTAAACAGTACTACTCTGCCACACACACAAATTCCCAAGCAGTGACAACCAAAAGCACCTCGAGGCTTTGTTGAATGATCCACATAAAGCAAAACTGCTTCCAATCTGGGGACTCTCCAATATGAAAAAAACTGTCACTTTCCTTCAGGAACAGTTCGTCATTCCCTGCTTTCCTGTTAGAACGATCACTGAGATCCAGAGGCTCATGCCTTTAGAAATAACTTTAATTCTACCCCTTTTCAATTAGGGCTGGTCTTTCATTGCTTACCAATGCAAACACATTTAAGATACGTCTATCATTATGCTACACTGCTACATTTTCATATTTTTAACATTGGTTGTGCACTTACACCTTTCAAAAATACATTAGCTATCTAATTTGAATCTCAATAATCATGCTGTGATATATTCAAGAACAATATTAACTCCTTTGTGTTAATGAGAAATGGAAATATAGGAAAGTTACATTACTTTTCCAATGATACTTAACAGGCCAGATATAGAAACATCAGATGAGGAAGGTCTCTTAATTTCAATTTTATTTATAACCCATCTTCCTATTGTGGGTTTTTATCTCCACTCCCCTGGTCTCTAAAATATTGTTCCAGATGGTCTGCTTCCTCTTGTTGCCTGGCTTCTTGGACTGTGGGTAGCAGTCACATATGGGATCACAGACCTGAATGTGGGGGTCATGAAACAAATGGCAAGAGTTAAAGTTTTTTTAACACAATAATTTAATTAATAAAAATTTAAAAATTGTAAATTAGTTAAAAATCAAATGACTAATGAATCTGATGTTTTTCTGGGTGTTTCTGATGCTAAGGAAGAGTAAGTAGAAAAATTTTTGAGTCCATCTATCTGATTTGATTTAGATAATCATTTTCTTACTGTTTTCTCCCCAGGATTTCTTACAAATCTGTTTCCAATTGATGCTTCGGTCCATAGGCATTAGTGAAATAGTCCCTCCCCATATCCACTCTTTTAACCCTGTGAAGACCACTGATCCCATTGAAGCACTTATTTTTATTACATGAAAATATGTTCTCCAAGGGAGTTCAATTACTTAGTAAACTGCTACAATTTAGCAAGGTGGGATTTTCCTGAGTTGCATCAGACGTTGTGATCTTCCTACTATTCTTAGAATAGTTTCCATGTTGTGTGGGAAGGGAGGCACACCCAGCGGTGCCCAGACACTATTATTTCCTGGCTCTGTACTTAAAAGTTATCCCTAGAATTACTTGGAGGACCATATGTGGTGCAAGAGATTTGTGGAACCAGTGTTGTGGCTTCCAAAGCTGTGTGCTAGTGCCCTAACTTCTTCCTAGTATCTCTCAGGCCTGCTTCCATCGATTTTTAGAAGTCATCTTAAAATATTTATTGATACCTAAGTTAGACATTTATCTGAAATATGTACTGTGTCATCTACTATATCCATTTTATTTATTTATTGAGTTTGAGTCAAACCTGGTGCTACTCAGGGCCTACTCCTGGCTCTGTGTTCAGGGCTTACTCCTGGCTCTGTGCTCAGGGGAACATAAACAATGCCAGGTTGAAACCCAAGTTTACTGCATTCAAAGCAAAGACCTTACCTCACTATACTCTTCCTGTATTACTTAAGAATCAGTCTCCAACTTATATATTGTAATTATAGCCTTTTAAACTGGTTATAAACACACCCTCCAATTGTTCTTTATCCCTGAAAAGAACAAAATACAAGATGTCATGTTGACATTTCCTGAATATAGCTAGCAATCAAAAAAATTACTTATATAGGACCGAAGAACACTAATACATTATATCAACTTTTCAAGTATCTTTATCAGAGTCTTTCTGAATCTAATATATACAGATATATTCACTTTTTCCACATCACAATTTTTCTTTTTAGGATAAAATAAAGTATCCCATTCAATTTCTTTCCATATCCTTCACTTCTATTCAGGGACACTGTTTATAACATAAAAAAATAGAGGTTTCGTACCAATTGGGGAATGCCACCTGTAGAAATTATATAAGTACAAGATATTAAGGCTCTATTCCCAGATCCTTTAACTCAGGTATAGATGTAGTTATAGGTCCATTTGATGTATTACCTGATTTCAGGAACACTGAACTTGAAAACTTGTATATGTGTTTAACTTAAAATTACCAAGTGCAAATTTCATCTACATTTGCTGAAGTTCAATTTATATAATGCTATAAATGATGTTTTACCATCATGATGGAATACATGCCTACCTATGTATATGTCCATATTTGAATAAATAGGTAAAAATTTCTGCATCATCACTAAGGTTCTAAAAAGCTAAATGTGGCTTAAAAAACACATGTTGCATACAAGAAATTTATCATCTAGGTAGGAACAGTGCTTCCTAGCTTTTAAAATCAGGACATTTTATTTCTTTCCTTTTGATGTAGGAAAGTAGATAGGAAAGGGCCCTTAGCCATGGAATTCCTGGAAGGCAATAGAACCAATAGCTCTAAGGCTACAAAGAGTCCACCTTGTGCTAAGGATCCTGATAAGACATTCACCTGGCACCATCAGGACCAGAAAAGGTTGGACCCGCCACCAAGAGAAGCTTCAGTAGGAACAAAGGACAAGAAAGGAATTTCAAAGAGGACTATCTACCACTCCCAAATTTACTGCCTTGGCAACAATCCTAGCAACAGACTCTTACCTAGGCAGAAGCCCCATCTTGGGAATAACCCTGTAAAAGCCACCTGAACAAAAGAAGTGAAAGCCTACACATATGCTGCCCACGCCCATGTGCTGCTTGTCCCCATGTGACTGAGAGCATCTTCCCTCTTGATGTGTGTATAGGGGCTCTCTCTATCATCTTTGAGAAGCCCACATACTCTCTTCAACATCTCTCTCTCTCTCTTTCTCCCCTCCCACACTCTTCTTTCCCTTCTTCCCCTTCCTCAAAACCTTCAAAACAATTTTGTTTTACTTCACTACATGTCTCCTTCTGAAATTCCTTTCTGTTAGAGTACAAAGACCTGGAGGCACTGAGTAGGACCTAGCGCTGGTTCTCATTCCTGCAAAGAACAATTCCTAGCTCCAACCTGAGTCCACAATTCCTCCAGAAACCTAGTGTTGGAGATTAACCCCTGTGCCAAAAAGACCAAGCAGATATCCAGTATGGCTTTGCCATCACCTGGTGGAGCTGGTCTGCCTGTGGCTCTTACAGTGAAGGGGCTCATCCTCAACTTTATCAGGTTTAGTCTTCTCAGCTGACACAGGATCAAAGAAAATGACCATCTCTCTCCTCTCCACTTCATATAAGCTATGCTTGGGGGCCCACCGACTACACTTTCCAATGCTTTATATGTCTTTACAATATTCAAGTTTACAAAGTCTGTTAATCCCCATTGTTAATTCTCAGTGGTAGATTGTAGTTGCTTTGATAAACCTCTCAGTCTGCACTGCACAGTCTGCACTGTCATCCCATTGTTCATCAATTTTCTCGAGCACGCACCAGTAATGTCTCCATTGTGAGACATGTTGTTACTGTTTTTGGTGTACTGAATACACCATGGGTAGCTGGCCAGCCTCTGTCGTGCGGGCAGGACACTCTTCGTAGTTTGCTGGGCTCCCTGAGAGGGGTGGAGGAATCAAACTCAGGTCGGTGGCGTGTGCAAGGCAAATGCCCTACCCACTGTGCTATCTCTCCAGCCCCACCTCTTGGTATTACTATTAAATTATTTGGATTCTTTTAAAATATTTGTATTTTGATGGGTTCAGGAATTCCTAAAAAAATTTTCCCTCTCTTTCAGTTAAATTTTCTCCTGAATAGGTAAAAAAGAGACTTTTTTTAAAAAAAAGTTGCCATCAATAGGTAGAACTGTACTGTAGTACTGTCGTCCCGTTGTTTATCAATTTGCTCGAGCGGGTACCAGTAACGTCTCCATTGTGAGACTTGTTGTTACTGTCTTTGCATATCGAATATGCCATGGGTAACTAGCTAGGCTCTACCATGTGGGTGGGTTACTCTCGGTAGTATGCCAGGCTCTCCGAGAGGGATGGAGGAATTGAACCCAGGTCAACCGCATGCAAAGCTGTGCTATCGCTCCAGTCCCTATGTAGCTTTATCAATTAAATTTCATTAATTCAAAATCTTTTATTCCTTCTCTATCCCATCTGCCTTCTCCCATCTGCTCATGAAGTTGACTTCCAGCTATGGGGCAGTCCTACTGGCCCTTGTATCTACTATTTATGCTCATCCCATGGGTGTCAGCCTCATGTGATGTTACTCTGTATTCCACAAATGAGTGCAATCCTTCTATGTCTGTTCCTGTCCTTCTGACTCATTTCACTTAGCATGATACTCTCCATGTCTATCCATTTATAAGCAAATTTCATGACTTCATCTCTCCTAACACCTGCATAGTTGTGTAGATGTACCAAGGATGTAGGTGTTCTTTAACCAGTCATCCGTTCTAGGGCAATTGGGTTGTTTCCAGATTTTGGCTATTGTGAATAGTGCTGCAATGAACATATAGGTACAGATGTCATTTCTACTGTGCTTCTTTTCATCCTCGGAATATATTCCCAGAAGTGGTATTGTGGGATCATATGGAAGCTCAATTTCTAGTTTTTGAAGGACTGTCCATATTTGTTTCCAGAAAGGCTGGACCAGTCAACATTCCCACCAAGAGTGAAAGAGTGTCCCTTTTTCCCCATATCCACACCAGCACTGGTTGATTTTGTTCTTTTGAATGTGTGCCAGTCTCTGTGGTGTGAGATGATATGAGCGGAGGGGAGAAGGCAGATAGAATATAAAAAAGGATCACTAAGAAAATGATGACTGGAGGAATCAGTAGGGATGGGAGATGTGTGCTGAAAGTAGATAATGGATCAAACATGATGACCTCTCAGTGTCTGTGTTGCAGGCCATAATGCCCCAAAGTAGAGAGAGAGTATGGGGAATATTGTCTGCCATGGAGTCAGGGGGAGGGTGGAAAAGGAGAGGTATACTGGTTTACCTGGGATATTGGTGGTGGGGAATGTGCACTGGTGTAGAGATTGGTGTTTGATCATTGTGTGATTGTAACCCAAATATGAAAGCTTGTAACTATCTCACAGTGATTCAATAAAATTTAAAAAATATATATTTTATTCATCTACCAAAAAAGATATAAGGCCCCTCAAATTCAAAAAAGAAACTCTGGAAATATCTGAACTGACTTTTCATATTTATTTTCTCCAACCACCTTTACCAATGAATGGAAGAAAAATTATATAGACCCCACCATCATTTACCAATGAATGGAAGAAAAAGTAGGCTATGATATCTCTTTCTAAACTAATATTTCTATAGAATATTTCTCTAAAATTGTATCACTAATCATAATCAAGATTAAAATATTTGAAAGAAGCTTTTGGATAATGTCTCCAAAACAAATCAAGAGGACAAAGGAATACAAATATGTAATACAACAAGTCAACATAAAACTCTCTCTAAATAAAATTCTTTCCCAAGGTTTCTATGCGGTATTAGCAAAGCCTCCTTTAAAAATAATATTGCAAGTGAAATTAAGTATATGTATATTAAAGTACATTTTGTCCAGAGACCCCTTCAGATGCTAAACTGAGACAAAGAGTCAAAAAGTGGGGGGAAAAAAAACCTAACAGATGGCTTGCCTATTTTTACCTCTCTTACATTAGAACTGCCCCCCACCCCCTCTTTAAACTAGAGAACAATCAGACTGTAGCAGGCTGCAATTGCCATTCATTCTTACCTATATTATACTCCCACTACTTGATCTTAGGCAAGAGAAGGTGATAAGCACAATATCTTCCATAATAGACTTTGCAATCTGGCCTGCGGGTTTCTTTTGACTGTCCCAATGCCTGCCAAAGCAGTTTTCACAGATCTGGAAATGGCTACATAATTTATGTGGAATCAGAAAATGAAGACTAAGAATGGAGATTGTTATGGGCATCTGAAATAAAGGTTTCCAATCCCGTACCAAGTTGCCTGGAGTGGGTATTTATGCTCATTTAACAATAATGCCCTATGCAAACTATTCCATGTGTGTGAACACATTAAGACAAAATATAGGTGTGAGGAATATTTCAAAAGTTTTGAGTTTATTTTTATGCCTTTAGTTCATCCTAGAAATTTACAATTTAAATACAAATGCTGGAAGTTGATGGGACAATAAAGCAAACAGTAGTGCTACAAATGAAAGAAGTCTGTTTAGGAAGTCATGGTGAGGATGTGATGGCCTATTGACCTGCAACTGCAAATTAACCTGGACAATTAGAGAACTCTGGTCTGCCTCTACTATCCTTGAAATGAATACTTTGCCACTCTTCATAAACTGGGGACCAAGGAGGCATGCTTGAAAGACTAAAACACTTAGACTTTTGAAATGTACCTCGTATGGCCTGTATTCCCTCTAATTAATGACATTGTAAATTAAATGCGTGATTCTGGTGGACAGAGGTAGATATTTTCTTGTCTTGGGGCCACTACAAGTAGGCTTTGTATGCAAGTTTCTTTGCTTATTAAAACTACAGCCTATCAAAACAAGCAAACTGAAAAACTACCATTTACCAGTCCAGAATGTGTCTTATCTTGGGTCTCCTTTTTTCTTACTTTGCCCTTTGTGTAGAGGAACTGGTTTTGAATTTCACCCACATGTCTAGCTGCTTCAAGTCAACACTCTGATATTGAAAGGGACCTTAAATGAGTCAAATGTGGCTGATACAGAACAAAACCTTAAAAGTCAAGCATATATATTGTTTTTCACTCACTGACCATGTACTCTGGGTAAATAGCAAACATCTTGGAGCTGTTCTTTCCATAAGGGTTCACATCAAAGTAATAGCTATAAAGGGCCTGATATACAGAAATACTCAGTCATGGTGGGCCTATGACATTTCCTCAACCACCTCCATCCACTCTCTACCATTCCTTAACCCACTGCCCCTCGAATTTCACAGGAAAGATTTAAGACTTGGGAAAACCCAATATGGTCAAAACCATCCAGCAAAAGCAACAACCCAAACTGCAACTTAGTGCTGGTAATTTCTAAAAGATTATTCTATCTTAATACAAAACTACCGGTTGTTTTCCCACCCACTCTCTTTCATGAAGTAATTCTCTCCTTTACATGCTATAAATTTCAATTTATTTGCATACCCTGGAAGAAAAATCTCTAAGTTTATTTTGTTTAAGATAAAAATTGAATAATATAGTCTGAGATAATTTGAGTTGAAACATTAATTCCTGGGGCTGGAGAGATAAAGCAGAGAGTAGGGCATTTGCATTGCAGGAGTCTGGCCTAGATTCATTTCCTAGCACCCCATATGGTCTTCTGAGCATAGCCAGGGGTAGTCCCTGAGCACAGAGCCAAGAGTAAACCCTGACCAGGACTAAGTGTAGCCCAGCCCCCACCCCCAATAATGATGCTAATTCCTGACCAGTAAAGGACTTGTGATAAGGAATGAGGTTGACAGGTGTCTGAAATAAGGAGCCATAATATCCCTCCTTTGAACCAAAATAACTTTTTCCCCTTAAAGTATCTCCATTTGCAACTGAAAAGAAAATAAACAATTCTGGCTGAAGAAATTGCTTTTGCCATTAGGATGCAAATGGCCAAGCAAATTTGTTACCCAATAAATCTTTTGGGGCATTATATAGACATAGTCTTAGAATTTGTAAAACCTAAACTATAAAAGAAAATTACATAAAAGGAGAAGAAACAATAAATCCCAAATCTAGATGACACTTTTGCATGTAAGGCTCAGGGGGGTAAAACATACTCTTAAGAATAAGAAATTACAGGAACCAAATAGAGTTTTAAAAGCTTCCTATTTCTTCTCTCTTATACTTTCCCTTATATGGTACTTTTTGCAATTAATGAAGTGCTATAGGAATATCTGTGCATTGAACAATGTGGATTAGAAACTCCATTTCTGCATTCTCACTAACTGTTAATTCCTGTCCGAGAATACGAAGGACCAATCAAACTTGAATGGAAGGTTTCTGACTATTGATTAAATTGCACTGACTACAAAAGAGGATTTAAATTAAGATTTAAAAAAATACAAGAACCTGTAATAGAACTGTAATGATCATGAAGTAAACCTCTGCTTGCGTTTCATTAACAAGGAGACCAGAGAGCAAGCACAGATGAGCCTAGCCTTGCCCGTGAACAACCCTGATTCAGTTTCAGGCACTGCACATGTTCTCCCAAGCCTGGCACCATTGACCCCTGAGCACAGAGCCAAGTGGAAGCTCTAGCACCACTGTGTGTGGCCCTCAAACAAAAGAAGGGATGAAAGGAGCAAAATAACTTCACTGAAAATGCTACATTCTTAGAATAACATTGATTATTTTCAAAGAATCCCCTAAAGGAAAAATTACATAAATTCTCTTCATTATAACTCATTACATTTCCATGGATATTTTATCCTCAGGCCAAATTATTCACTAGACACAACACATTTCAAGATTTTTCTGCCTTTTTTTCCATGCCACCCCCTACCTCCACTATATATTTTTTCTTTCTCTCGTGGGGAAGTGGTGGTCAGCACATGTTCGGGGTTACTCCTGGGTCTATACTCAAGGATCACTACTTAATGGGGCTTGGGGGTAGGGTGCCAGGGATTGAACCCAGGACCAGTGCATGAAAGGCAAGCACCCTACATGCTGCACTGTTGCTCTGGCCCTCCACTGTCTATTTTATTCAAATCCTATGTGTACCTAAGGAAAACACACCTTACATTAAAGTAGTACATTCTGGACTGGATACATGGACACCATGGTAGGGCTTCTGCCTTGCACACACTTGAACCTGGTTTGATCCCTGGTACCACATATAGTTCCCCCAGCACAGCACCAGAAGTAAGTATGAACACTGTGGGTGTAGCCAAAAAAAGACAAATGAAATTTAAAATAAAAACCTAAATTTAAAGAATTATCCTTTAAAATACCAAAATGAAGTGGATATTTATGACATTCACATTTTATCCATGGAAGCAAGCAAAATTCCTCTAATTTAGGATGTACTTCTGAAGGTAGACTTTTGAGTAGTGTCCAGTAGGTAAGGCACTTGCCTTGCATGTGGTCAATATGGTTTGATCCCCAGAACCACATATTATTCTTTAAACCCTGTCAGGAGTGGTTCCTGAAAACATAGCTATGAATAAGCGGAGCACCACTGGATATGGTACTCAAACAAAATAGCCCCAGGGTATAGGGAGGAGATAGAAAAAAATAGAATGGAAAGGAGTGGGAAAGAGACAAATGCAAAGCAATGGGGAGGGGGGGTCAAGGGGATTCATGTACATTGGTAGTGTTACAGAACAATAGAGCTAAATATTCAAATCACACAGAGTCAACAACACTAAAATCATGAGACCAAACTTTAACAACCAACCTTAATAAAATACCTGTCAAGAAGGCAGTCAGTGAAGGCTTTGGGGGAGGGGAATTGAGGAGAGAAACTGGGAATATTGATGGAAGGAAGCTGATATCATCAGTGCTTGAACACTGCCTGAAATCCAATTATGAGTAACTTTGGAAATCACAGTGCTTTTAGGAGGTACATCTAAAATTGCATGATAAATAAAGAAATGGGCCTTTTATTTGCATTTCTACAAGGAAACTACTTTGTACACTGTATGCTTAGTAAATTTGTATAAAAGTTCATTATTGTCATATGTATGAATAGCATACATGACTCAATTCCAAGTTGACCAGTAAAGACAATCTCACTTAATTTAGGATGCTAAATTCTTTTTTTTTTTATTTTTATTTTTTTTTTATTGAATCACCATGTGGAAAGTTACAAAGGCTTAAGTCTCAGGTATACAATGCTCGAACACCCATCACTTCACTAGTGCACATATTCCACCACCAAGAATCACAGTATACCTCCCCCCTCCCCCACCACCACCCCAGCCCCCCACCTGCCTGTGTAAGACTGCTAAATTCTTAATCACTGTCTTAAACATTGTCATGTTAAAATGCATCATTGCAAGCATTCAATTTGAGGTTTTAGAGACTTCTGAACTGTATAAAATTAAATTATTATTTCTTGGACAAAGCCAAGGACAAATAAAGAGTAGAATTCCCTTATTTATTTTAGAGTTAAGCCAATATACAAACCTATTGAGGTTAATTTTCCTAAAAGTGTACACAGGTTAAAGCAGAGAGCTCAACTGGTTGAAGCACATGATGTGTATGCAGAATACCTCAGCTTGATCTGCATCATCAGATGTCCCCTCAGCACCAGTAAGCAGTACTTCTGTGTGTGTCTTCAAACAAACAAAACATATCCATGAATTCAAAATTTCATTTTTACTAAGGGCTTACAATAATGAATATTTAAAATATGAATTTTAGCTTAATACCAAAGCCTTTAAGTCAATGTATCCATTACCTTACAAAAAAAAAAAAACATGTTGCCTATGAGAAATAAGAGTATAACTTTACTTTCCAATTTTTACCATTTTACCTGAATCTTTCCCAGATTTTTCATCATTATTGTCTAGTTCACCCTTTTATTCTGCTTACCTTTATCAAGTATGTCTAAAGCAGTTAGCATAGTTTCCATTAAAATACCATGTTTTTGTTCTCATTATTTTTGTTTTAAATAGTAATTAGTTAAATTGTGTAATTACAATAGCATATAAGGCTGCATAAATATGTTTAAAAAAATCCTTGACACTTGATAAACATATAATTTAGCTGATAGGAGAAGTGCCTGATGTGCTAAGGAGGTCTACTAATCACTGTGCCTCATTTAAAAGGGAGGGAAGAGTATTATGCTTAATTGATGAGTTGTAGAGTACAGTTGAGCAAAGGATCTTTTCTGTGTCAAAAAACATTTAGAAAGAATTTCACTATACATCTATGATGATAAAACACATATGGAATGCTAACATCTCAGAAGAAAGACTGTTAATTACAAGATTTGAATCTATGCATAACCCTCTGATGTATTTCAAAATTTGACATATTTTTCAATAGACACATTGTCTTACCAATCCCTAATACATGTTTTAGCTTTCTATTGGTTGGGTAAATAATACTTAACAAAACAGGCCCTACATTTTTTATGCTTTTACTATTTTGCTGTTACTGAAAACAATGTAAAAACCAAGACACACATGGTCATTTATCACATATTGTCACAGAAACACAGGTAAAGAGTTGTATGTGGAATATCTGTATAGTAGTACTGGGGCTATTAGTACAGTAATAAAGGCACTTGCTTCACATGCCACTGACATAGCAGTTTAATCCCTGGCTCAATATATAGTCGCCTGAGTATACCACTATGACTTATGAGCACATGTACACTTTTAAGTGTAATTCAACTCTCCCCATCAAATCATAATAAATACACAAGTAATTGAGATTGATGACACATGATCTCTATCCTCATATGGATTTATAATTTAGCCAGAGGAACAAAAATTCAATAAACCAGTAATTATAAGAAATAATAATTACTGAGGGGTTGAGTCTTATCAGGCAGTGCTCAGGGCTTACTCTTGCCTCTGCTCTCAGATATCTCTCCTGGCAGGCTTCAGGAACCATATGGGATGCAGGAGATTCAACCAGTTCAGCCTTGCATGAGGCAAGCTTCCTACATTCTGTATTATCCCTGCAAGACCCCAAATACAATGTTTTAAAATGATATCACTTGTCTTCCCGTTGATCTTCGATTTGCTCAAGTGGGCGCCAGTAACATCTCCATTTGTCCCTGTCATGTGCTAGTGTAGCCCAATGATATCTGCATGCTCCAGGAACAGGAAGAACCTCAAACCAGCTGACCATCCCATTGGTGGGAGGCCATGTGGTCTTTTGACATCCTGTGGAATCCAGTCGGTAACAGCTCTAGTTCAGCGGTCATCTCTGAATAGCATTATGTGTCCGGCCCTTCTGATTTTTGATGTCTTGGCAAACGAGACAGCATCCCTGATTCTTGACCGTGGATGGAGGTTGGAACTCCGAATTCCTTCTCTCACTTAAGTGAGATGTGATACTCCTAGCATAGCTCTTTCGATTCCTCTTTGGGATACCTGAAAAGCATTCTCATCCAGTTTGTGTAGGACCCTGAGATCTCCAGGTCTCTGAGGCATATGTTAGTGCAGGAAGAACTGTGAAATCAAAAATATGTGCCTGGAGTCTGAGATCCTTCATCCTCTTAATCACTTCTTCAATGCTCTTGAAGGCATTCCATGCTGCTCTCTTCCTCCTGCGTAGTTCTGGCATCAAGTCGTTCCTCATTTTGAGTTCTTGACCCAGGTACACATAGCTGCTGCAAAATGATATATATAACAAGCATATAATGATACAATATATGAAAATTATGCATGTTTAAATTAAAATATACATACATAAATAAAATAATCATATTTCAGTATTCAATAGGCATATATCTGGTCAGGCTATATATATACATATATATATATATATTAAAGAACAGAACTATGTCCAGAGGGGTGTTTATAAAATAAACATTTGGGGATTTTTTTTAAATCAACAATAACTTTCTTTGAACACGTAGTTGTCAGATACCAAGATTTCTATGGAAAGATTTAGAGAAATTATGACAAATAGTATGTCTGTAATTATATTCCATGCATCAAATGCATTACTGTTATTACTAAATTGCCAGTGGGATAAGTATATAACACATTTGTGTGTTTTTACATATAAAAATATAGAGAGCTATATAGTTTTGTAGTCTGTGTGGTGTGTATGTCTGTGTGTGGGGGTGTTCCTAGTGGAGTCACAAAATTGCATTTCTCTTTTTTTAAAAAAATCATTTATCAAGTTAGAGTGACTTATCATTCCAGAACTGCTTTCAAGGTCAAGGACTGCCGAGTGTCCAAAAATGAGATTTCTCATGGATGGGTGCAGTAGTCTATCAAGATTTTGATGAATGTTGTCACACCTGGCCAGGCTGATAGACTGAGCAAACTGGATTCAGATTCCTTATTCGCCTGGTATCTGGTGGCTGGCAAAACCTACCTCGATTTTGGCTTCTGACCTTTGCATCATAGATATTTTCTTCCAAATTTGGTTTTAGGACCACCATTATTTTTCTGCTATACTCCAGTAGATTTCTTCTATCCTCTATTCCACAATTATGCTCTTTGTTATCTCATGCTTGACAGTCTCTCTCTGGCTCATGATTGCTCTCTTAGGTGTTTCTAGTATGGAAAGAGATGTCTATGGACATAAAAGTACTCTCCCATCTTCCATTGTTCTCCTTTGACGAGACAAAAATAGACATTATGATATCAGAATTTATTTTTTCTATATGTTTAAAGTGTTTCATTCTCCATATATTTGTAATTTTAATTTCAAGTTTATTTTTGTTTACAGTCTTAACTTCATAAAAGTTAAGATAAAGGCACATGTTGAAATACACCATCCTTATAGGAGAAGGATATGGCACATAACAGAATGTTGGTACTACTCCAAATGTATTTGTCTCTTTTTTTAAATTGATTTATTTTCATTTAATCATAGTTTCAAAGTCATTCATGATTGTGTTTAATTCATACAGTTTTCCAACACCCAACCCTTCACCAGTGCACATTTCCCACCACCAATATCACCATGTCCTCCAGCACCCACCTCTGCTACCACCCCAGCCCTGTCCCCACAGTCTATGTCTATGGCATACACTCTTTTCTCTCTCTCTCTCTATGGCACAAACAGACACTTTTTTTCTCTCTCTGGCTCTCTGTCTCTCTCTCATTTTCTTTTTAGGCATTGAGGTTTGCAGTACTGTTACTGAAAGGCTATTCATACATATCACTGTAACTTCTTTTAGCACTTAGTTTTTTTCCAGAGTGATGATTTCTGACTATCATTGTCATGACATAACTCTCACTCTAGACCAATTAGTTAAGATCAAGCTCAGGTCCTCAGATATTTTCCATTAACATGAATTAAATTTCCTTTTATGCAAATTCACATTATTGGCCTTATTTGTCTTAAAGACATATTATCTTACAATGACTTATTTATTGTAAGAGATTTTTTATACTTTTGTCATTTTTTGGTATTAAGTGTGAATGAAATTTTAGAATTGATATGATTATAAATGTAATGAGATAGAGAAAACATTGTCCCTCTTTTTATACTGTGGTTACCTTTTATCACCATCTGATTTATATGTAATTAGCAAAAAGAAAGATTTAGGAATAGGAGCAATAGTGGAGTTGGTAGGATGCTTGATACTTGAAACAGATGGAATGTAGACAACCTATATTTGATCCATGGACCTGTTCAGCCCAGCACCTCCAAGAATGATTTTTGAGTGCAGAGTCAGGAGTAAACCCTGACCACCACCTTGTTTAGCTCCCAAATAAACAAAAATTAAGCATTTACATATGTAATTATTTCAGTTATTTGGCATTTTTTATACATGAACAAGTTTGGGCATCAGTTAAATACCTATGAAAGTAAGAAACCATGAAAGAGAGGCCTAATGTATATGAAATTTGAAAATGATACATAGTAAAGATAAAATTCACAAATTTCAGGTTCCTGGGCAGTTTCATAGAATGGCATGAGACTCAAAGGAATTGCATAACTTAATAACAGTCTAATGACTCCTCCACCTTAAGACGTCTTTTAGTGTCACCCATAACAAATTATTACCCATTATTAAAAGTAACCTATGTATTTATTTCAACAACCTTATAAAACATAGACTACCAAAAAATAAAGTAATAAAGACCATAATGTTATGAGACCATTAATAATCCTAAAAAACAATTATATAATAACCTTATTATATTTTTTAAATATTTTAAAGAACTCACAATTACTAAGTTTATGAGTAACCAATGGGTTTGGAACCGTAGATTGGTATATATCTTCTTCTGAATTAATAGGTATTATTTTATTATTTATAATTTTAACAGCATAAATAATAAACCAAATTGCCTACTCAGGAAAATAGTGTTCAGTCATTCTGCCAGGTATAACTGGAATTTGAATTTCCTTTTTATTGAACTGCAATTTTGAGAAAATGCCAAATGAGTACTAGAGAGGCAAAAAGATCTATACATAAATACCCAATGCTACTTCATTCTAACATTGTAACATTCTGTTGAGAAGTCCATTCTCTTATTTTTAATGCAAACTTGTAAACTTGATTTTGAGTTCTATGTTCTATTAGGCCAACATATAGCAAAGCATGTAAAGTGGCAAAAACTTTTTTAAAGCAAAACAAAATGATTCCCTAAACATTACAAATTATCCTAGAATCCAAACTAGACCCATTCTTTCATTTCTAAGAAAGTCACCAGTAATGTCTTGTGAATGAAGATTTAGGGAACTGTGACACCTTCTCCATAAATCTTATTCAAATCCAGAGAGACCTATGCTTTGTCTTTTTGACAGAAATTATTTTCAGGATAATACATGTTTAAATCAGATTCAAAATTCTGAAATTCTTTAAAAGAAAATTAACAGTACTACATGGCTAATTGAGAAAAATTTTTTTTGTTTTGTTTTGTTTTGCTTTGATTTGGGGGTCACACCTGGAACTGCACAGGGGTTACTCATGGTTCTGTACTCAGGAATTACTCCTGTCAGTGCTCGGGGACCATATGGGATCCTGGGAATCGAACCTGTGTTGGCTGCATGCAAGGCAAATATGCCCTATCCACTGTGCTATCATGAGAAAAGATATTTCAAAATGAGAAAAAGTTTCACTTCTCAGCAAGTGTGTGACCTTTTGCTAATCTAAAGCTTCCTTTCAATAACCCCATGTATATACATACTATGATCATTTTAATTTTTATGGTTGGCCACTTCCACACTATTAACAATCAGAATCAGTTTTTTTGTGGGGATCCCATTAAAGAAAATCAGTCGGTCAATAGTAGTGACATATATGATTTAAATTCCCCACTCACAAATATTAGTCCTAAAGGTTGTTATAAAAGCATCAGTCATTCAAAATTTGGCATCTGTTATATTCTAACAGTCTCAGAGAATAATTGAAGGACATTGCTAATTAAATGAGCATTAGAATATTAAAATCCACAGAAGACAAATTTTATAACTTGATGGTAACTTATCTGAGTTAGCATCTGTTAAATACATGTATACCTCAGACATAACATCTTAGTCAGGTAAAGGAGACTACACAGCATTAGAGGAGAAGAAGCAAGATGAACACTTTTTTTTCAAATGTTATGCTGTATTTCTTAATGCTTTATTCATTTTTGTGGTGTTTATTTTAAATCTTTTGGCAAGAATAGAGTCAGGAAGTTATTGTATTCTGTGAGAAGCAGTTACTTAGACATATTGCGCTCCTACTTAATCAAAAATGTCTTAGTCAAGTTGGAATTCAAGGATAGCTTTGGAGGATTTGATGAGCTGAACATATCATTCTGATAGTTGAAGTAGACTACTTAGCGCTCTGTTCTCATATGGAGGTATCAAACTGAAGAGGGACTGCATGAGTGGCTGCAATTGTTGTGATGAGTGCTTTAGAGTCATGCTACTATGGAAACAATATCCCTGAGTTGATATTACAACTTGTAGAGGTCTTGACACCACAAATGACCACCTCAAAAAATAACTTAAGGCAAGAAATTACAGAAAAATGTTCAGTAGTATTTACTCTTTATAAAGGAAATTTGCAAATGCAGAGCTTTGACATATCCTGATGTAAAAATGATTTTTTACAGGTACATGCACATTCATAAGTATTATGTACTCTGCTATTGCAGGAAGGAGGCTTGTCAAATATATATTCCAGTCACTTATTTTTTCACAAATAAACTAGGAGTAGATCAAAAAGAAAGCTAATCTATTATCAGATATTTAAATTTCATATAGAATCAGCGACATAAAAATTACAGATTGTATTTCTTCACTTTAGAGGCATGAAAATTCAACATGAACATCATTAAGCTCAAGGCTAAGTCTAAAAGAGATATTAAACCTTCCCAGTAGGTTCTCGACCTCCTCTAAATGTAAAGCTGTATTGTTAGAGAAGTTTTTCAGCTATTCTCATTATAGAAAAGAGAAAAGCACAAACTTTCTATTAAAAAAATGTTTAGGGGCTGAAGCGATAGCAAAGCGGGAAGGACGTTTGCCTTGCACACGGCCAACCTGGGTTCGATTCCCAGCATCCCATATATTCTCCCGAGCACTGCCAAGAGTAATTCCTGAGTACATGAGCCAGACGTAACCCCTGTGCATTGCCAGGTGTGACCCAAAACACAAACACACACAAATGTTTAGTGTGTTCTCTTAAAATTCACTTAGAATTACAAATTTGATAACAATAAATCTGGAAAATATTCAAAAAAAATTAAAAGAGGGCTAAGAAGATATTTAAACATTAGACCATGTGCATAGCATGTAGAAAGCCCTGAGATTAATCCCTAGAACCACACCACATTTACCCCAGAGTATCATGGGTAGAACTCCAGTGCCCTAAATCTGATCATAGAAACTTTTGGACTCAGCTTCTGGCCCCAGCATTTCTTGGAATGGTTCTGCTCCATACACCCCTCCAGGCTATTGGGGTGGGGTGGGGATTATTCCTATAAAAGTGAAAGAAACAAAATTAATATTCCTTAGGTTCACTTATAAAATACAACATTTATGCCATTTTGGTGTATTTTTCTTTCTCCTTTAACCCTCTTAACATGTTTAAGAAACAACTTTTTCTATGACTGATGACTTGACTCATCCTTGAATTAAATAAGAATAAACAAAATTTCCAGAGACCAGAGAGAAATCTCAGGGATTTAAGAGATTGCCTATCAAGTGGTTTATTCTGCTTATATTTCTGGGACCCCTGAGCACTGTAAGATGTGATCCCTGAGTCAGAGCCAAGAGTAAGCCTTGAAGACTCACTGGTGTGGCCCTAGAGAAACAATTACAACAAAATCGTGAGTGTGCAGAAGAAAGAAATGCGTTCAGGTGCAATACATTTAAATTGTCTTTATAAACCATACCTTATTTGATTCTATTGGTAGCACCAGAGATCATTCCAACTAAAAAGGCTGTCAAATATTGTCCATTCCAGCTCTTTTATAAATGAAGAAACTGATGTCCGGAGACTACTGTTACTTGAAGGTTTAATATAATTATCAAGGCTTAACTATTCACATACCATTTTTTTTAGCTTTTTGGGTCACACCCAGCGATGCATAGGTGTTACTCAGGAACTACTCCTGGCGGTGCTGGGGAGACCATATGGGATGCCGGGGATCGAACCCAGGTCGGCCGCGTGCAAGGCAACCGCCCTACCCGCTGTGCTATAGCTCTGGCCCCCTCACATACCATTTTTTAAGTCATCAAATGCTACCTACTTAATCTTATATATTTGTATACCAAACAATCTTCCAATTATTTTTGACTAACCAGGCTTTTTAAATTCTTTTTACAACTATTTTTCTTACCACTTAAAGGGATTGGACATTTCTGGGTATATGACAAATGAATAGAAAATCAGTATTTTTTAGAGATATATGCACCCTTACACTCACTATAGCATCACTTACAATAGCAAAGTATTGGAACCAACTTCATCCTCATATCGACAATAAAGAAGATCTACTATATATGTAGAGTGGAATACAAAGCTATAAAAAGATGAAATCCTGCCATTTGCAACTACTATATGGATCTAGAAATATGGGAGATAAGTCAGATATATATTTATTTCACTAATATAAAGTAAAAAATAAATTAACTGAATAAAAATAATTAGACTGAAAGTCCACTGTAGCTATCATCAGAAAGGAAGAACAGGGTATATATGAATACTGATTTTCTATCCATTAACCATACACCCAGAAATGCATACAACCCCTTTAAATGGTAAGAAAAACAGTAGTAGAAGATTCAAGTGTATGGGAAAAGAGAGATTGGAATTTTTTTGGCAATCTTTATGAAGCATATAAGCATATGTAGCATATAAGGATGCTAATTTTTATACTGAATATGAAATATATGTAGTATAATGCCGTGTAATTAAAATTTTTAATGAATTATAGCATACACTGTGTCCATGTTTACTTGATTAGATATAAATTCTTTTTATTCTCTTCCAGTCCACATTTATCTGGAGATAGTAACCTACTTTTTTGCTCTTCTCATCAGACAGGGTATTTAAGCCCATTTTAGAGTAGAAATATGTTATGTATTCAGGAATTTTTCATGGTGTGGTAGCTGCAATTGGCAGAATCTTGGGCTACCATGAGCATAATTTTTGAGAAATTCTTATAGACATCTCAAATTTCTCTTCAAAAAATTTTCCTTTTCATTTAAATTTGATACTATTCCATACAAAATTAATCTTATTTTTTCCAATAACTATCCCATACAATTTTAATCTACTTTTTCCTCTTTCTCTTCATCTATAAAAAGAGAAAAACATGGTCTTTTGTTGAGAGAAAGTATGCAAGGGAATAAGATAATTACTAGCTGTATACATGGTTGACCCAGGTTTCATTTCTGCCACATCCTAGGGTGGCAAGGAAATGATCTTTGAATGCAAAAGCCAGGTGTAAGCTCCAAGAAATGCCAGGTGTAGCCCTAGCTAAAAAAAATAAATATTCTTGTACCCTTTTATAAGGTCACTAATCATTCACAAAACTTCATGGTCTAATAATCTCTAAGAAAGCTCCATCTTCTATTATCACATTGGAATTGGAATTTTAATATGGAAATGTGGGTGTCACAAAAACATTAATGCCATCATACAAACTCTTACCTTGGACCATGGAGAAAAAAATATATATAACCTGAAAACCTCTTGGAAATTTCTCTTGTGGCTCTTTGAACATTGTTGTAAAATAGATTTAAAAAATGGATGCTAGAATAAAACAATAAGGTGATAAAATTCAGAGGAAAATCTAACATCAACATGTGATATTTTAGAATGCCACAAAATTCTTTTCAACCAAACAGAATATTAAAGTGGGAAAAGATCTCTTCTACCACTTAATCTTACAAAAATCATTTGTATTTGTTCATAAACACTTAGGAATAAAGTTCTAAATTCAAGACAAGAATCGAGCTGGACTCTGTCTCAGATTTTATATCTCACTTTATCAAATTTAAGACCATGCTAATTTCAGTGGTCTGCATACAGATATCAAAATTTCTTGCATATAAAGCACTGTAATGTAAAATAGTATTTTTATATAGGGTCATTCTTGTGTAGAGATTCTTGTGCTTCTGAAGTCCTCATATTTATATGCTGCCTAAGCTAAGAGCAAGTCCTACAAAATTTCCTTCAGATTGCGTGCTTCTTGAACATAGTTTGCCAAGATTCACATCTCTAAATTTCCAGCATTTCCATCTCTACATCTTCCTGGTCTAAGAGAACATATCCTGCGGTGATACAATATGAACCTGAGTTTGATGAACCCTAATGCCTTTTATTCAGCTGCATGGCAAATATAGGTATCAAATGTGAAAGAATAGAGCCTAGCTAAGAGAACATACCCAAAATAGAAAACAGAATAGAGGAGTTCCAGAGACAAGTATCAGAAATATGTAAATTTGGCATGAGGCTACCTTCCACTTATGCTTCCTCTCTGTATTCCCCACTGACTTTCTTTGACGAATGCATACTGATTCCAGTAAAGTTATACATATCACTAAATACGTGATCATTTACAGTTACATTAAGGTTTATTTGGCTTTACCACTGCCCTCATTCTCAGAAAATCATTCCACAATTGTCAATTATTCTTAGACATAGCAAAAATCCGGTGATACTCTGCCATAACCTAACTCCAAGGGACTCCTCCTTGAGAGCAGGATGTTCTGATTTTTCACAGCAAAGTCTAGAATATACTTTTTAAAATTCATTTCCAAACCTCTTGGTCACAACATTTCCCCACGGATTACTGCAATAGCTTCCAGAACTCCTGTACTTCTGCCCCCAACAGCTATTTTTTGCACAGTAGTCAGAGTGATCCTTTTAAAACATTAATCTGATCATGTTACATTCTTGCTGAAAGCACTGTAATGACTTTCCATCACTTTAGCATAAGATCAAAGTCCTTTACCTATCTTGTCCCTCCTTCCTTCTTTTACCTTATTTGCTTACCCTGCATCCCTGGCTCTGACCATGTGTTTGCTTAACAGTCTTTCCTGACAGAGTATCTTTTACTGAAATATTCTCCTCCCTTGCCTTCGCTCCCTCACCTTCTAGGTGATACTCAGCCATGATTTCACCAGAAAGGTTCTTCTTGACTACTTTTTCAGAAAGAAGTGAACCCTGTTACTAAACCCCTCATTAAGGCTTCCCCTCTTTGAAAAGTAGAGAGAGTCCAAGAAAGAAAGAGGCACCAACTGCCACCTTCTCTCTCACACAAAATCTTAAAGATTTTATGTTCAGGTCTTATCAGGGTTCCTGAAGATCACAATAATTCTCCAGTTGCCTCTGATTTCCCAAGTCTAACTGAGTCCACCAGTGATTATATCCTCTATTCTATCCCCTCAAACACTCTGACGACTCCCACTTACTTTTTCACCTCTCTTTTCAATCCTCGCCCTGCCCCAACCACCTTTTTACAATCTGATGTTATATTCTCTGCTGCTTATTTGTTTCTTGTTTGAAACTTACTGTTCCATAAGGGCAGGTAATTTTCTGTTCATGCACTATTAAAATCTACTCAGTTTGGAAAGATAGCAGAGAGGACCGGAAAGCACGGGCCCCTGAGAGTCAGAACTCCCAGCATGCATGACAATAGTAGCCTCTGATAACTAGAGGTTGGTCCACAGCACCATAATGCCTGAGTAGCATGGACACTGGCCTGAGCACTGCCCTGCTCAGTAGCCAAGTATCTCTAAGAATAGGCAAACCCTCTGATTATTTCTGAGAAGGTCCCCAAAATATTTGTAAAACAATAATAAAACTTTATACCTCCTATTATTTACTAATAAATATTTGCAAATGGCTATCATTTTGTTTCTTCTAAAGGAATACAAAACTTTTTAGAAGTATTTTTTATTGATCACATGCAACTTATTTCTCACTTAGAACCAGTATATTTTCTTTGGATTTTGATTAAAGTAATTTATCCTGGCTAACAAAGTGGCCAAGTTCATATGGAATTAATTTTATACATATGAAACCCCTTTTAACTTGCATCTTTTTGTATCTACATATGCTTTATAGAATAAGGGGGAAAAAAGGGTGGGTGTAATGGACACACACTTAGAATCTCATTGACGACTCTGTTTTTCTATACCAAAGTCTATCTCTTAAAAGGATCATAGAATCAGCCATCAAGAGATAGAGGTTTCTTAATAAGAGAATATTTTCTTTAAATTTGCAATTTTCATTGTTGTTTCTTGTTTTTTTCTTTTTTGCCCATTCCTGGCAGTACTCAGAGCCCTGTGCTAAAGGATCACTCCTGGCATGCTTGAGGACCACCTAATGGTGCAGGGGAATCGAACCTCGGTTGGTCATGTGCAAGGCAAGCGTCCAACCTGCTGTACTAACTGGAGTAATAACCCCAGCACCTAAACTTATGATTTATTGGTTTTATGTCTGATGTAACAGTGGTATGAGAACTCAATAGATGTCATAATCACAAGTTTCTAGCCTATAAATATGGAGGCCACTATATTTAATATTTTTAAGTATAAACTTCTATTAAATGGCATTGATATAGGCTGATAGATAGGAAAGGTCGCTCATGGCAATGGAATTACTTGGGAAGAATAAAACCGGGATCCACCTATTGAGCTCAAGAACTAAGGCTTGTTTCAACAGAGAAGAAGCTGGGCGTTCTGGTGAGCAACGCGGCCGGAGAATGCTCTGGACCCAAGACCGGGCCAGCAACACTGGGGATCCAGATGGAGGAGGTGTAGCCACCACACCTTCTCCAGATGGAGCCCCAGTGACACTGAGCAGCAACTAACACGGCTCTGGGATGCAGGACTGGGACAACTCCGAACTGGAGTTTTTCTAAAAACTGAAAACATACAATCTTTTAATGGAAAACTAATTATCAAATGCTTCCTTGGTAGTAGGGCTGTCTTTGTTGGGGGGAAACTCCAACAACAATAGTGAGTTTTGTGTTGAAATATGGAACGTAACCAAGGCAAAGAGAAAATAAAGTGAAATTCATCAGTTATACAGTTGGGGGTGGGGAGCGGGGGCGGGGGGTATACTGGGGTTTTTGGTGGTGGAATATGGGCACTGGTGAATAGATGGGTGCTTGAATATTGTATAACTGAGACATAAACCTGAGAACTTTGTAACTTTCCACATGGTGATTCAATAAAAATAAGAAAAAAAAAAAGAACTAAGGGTTGATAAGATCACCTGGTACCAAAAGACCAGAGGAAGCTCCCCCTCTCCCCCAGCAAGAGAAGCTCTAGCAGTAACAAAAGTCAAGGAAAAGAATTTCAAAGAAGATCATCAACCACTCCCAATTCCACCCATTTGGCAATCGCTCTGGCAATGGACTCTTATGTAGCTAGAAAGCCCCATATGGAGCAGCTTGGAAAAAACCCAATAAAAGTCAAATTGAACAAAGGAAGCACTGAAATATGCTGTCCAAGCTCATGTGTTTCATTACTTTTTCTCTGTTTCTCTCCCTTCTTGTCTTTCCTCAAAAAACCTCCAAATAAAATCTGTTTTTATTTCACTGCTAGGCTCCTCCTGAGAGGAGGAGCCTAGCAGTGAAATTTTTATTTCTGTGGGAAAAACAAAGAACAGATAAGGAATCGGAAGCCCTGGGTAAAGCCTAGGACTGGCTTTCCTTTTCTGCAAAGAGCAATTTCTTGCTCCAGCCTGAGTCCATGGTTGAGAAACTGGTTGTTGGAGATGAACTTCTGTGCTGAGATATACAAGTGGACATCAGGTAGGGCTTAATGGCAACCTGTGTGGCTGCTGTGGGGCTGGCAGGATCGGGGTCCATGCCGTGAAGGGGCTCATTACAGACTTTATCATCCTAGATTTCCCAGCTGTCCCCGGAATTGCAGAGGTAGATCGGGAGAAAGTGGCTGTTTCTCTCCTCTCTGCCTTAGTAAGGTAATCATGGGACCCACAACTTCAACATTATTGATAAAATCATCTTCTATGGCTTTTAATATATAGCTAGAATTCAAAAATATCACTTCACCTTCCCTCACACTGAAATTGAATTTTAAAACTGTGCATGATTAATAATTGATAGCTTGTTAGTTATTGGCACTATAGCTAGTACCCTCTGCAAGTGAGATCAGATATTCTTTTACAGGGAAAGTTCAAGAAAAGAGTAAAGCAAGAAGAGGATGGGGCTATCGTCCAAGTAGTGCCTTGCATCATGTCAAACCAGCTTCAAGACTTGTAACCCATAAGGTCCCTGAATTCCTCCAGGGACCCATAAGGTCCCTGAATCCAGGGAGCTGAGTCTAGAGTAAGGTTGAGAGTACCCTTGTGTGGCTCCAAAACAAAACAAAAAAGTAAAGCAGGAAAAATACTAACAAAATAACATATTATCTACATATTAAATGCCAAGATGCAGTGCATGTAAGAGTCTGTGACAAAGGGGAGATTTACCAGGTTGGGAGATTTGACATTCAGAAACAATGAGAAGTGGGCTATTGCCAAACAGGTGAGGTAATTAGCCAGAGTTAGCAAGAAAGGATTTCTGAATTTGGGAAGCATTGTAATAAGAAAGTACTTTGTGAAAACTTTAAGACATGTAGTTGAGATGCAAATTGCTTTTAATTAAACTGTAGTTGCCAAATTCTAGTATTTTTGTCTCTTTGTTTAAGCTATTATTCTTTTTCTGAGGCCATACTCAAAAGTAAGGGCAAGGTAAACTGTATTCACCTGGTCCCCTTCCCATAGGAAATTTAGATTTTCAAAGTTCATAGATGGAACTTGAGTGAGTAGTACAAAGTGATATTTGGTAAGATTCCTAGAACTATTCCAGATAAATCATTCAAAAAGCTAAGGAAAATCTAAAAGATTGCCTGGGAAAGGGCAAAAACTATAAATACTGCATCTACTTTTTCTCCCTTTGTAAAGGTCTATAAAATGTTGAGCAAAACATGTGCACATTTCAACATTTGATACACCACACAAGAGAACAGAAAGTCAGAGTGGCTGATATTATTTAAGCCACAAAAAACTGATGCAATGAGAGGAAAGAAAAGCATTCAAAATACAGTATGGGGGGTGAAGAGGTTTTTTTTCCCCTAAGAGTTTGCACAGTAGAAGAAAATACTCATAAAATATTTTGATACAGAAAGACAAAGACAGTAGGTTTTAAACTTTTTTCACAAGCTAGAATTATTGTCTGATGACAATTTTGGATGTTTTATATCCAAAATGATTCTGAATTTATTTTTTAAGAGAAGCTTTACTAATGGTGCAAGACTAGAGCAAACTAGTCATATCATCCTCATATTAAGTGCATAAATTCCCTCCTATTCCTTGCAGATGAGCTTTAGGATGCCCAAGTTCCTTATATCTTCATAGTACTTGGAGCACTATCTGGTAAAAAGATAAATATTGGATTAACTAACATTCTATTTGCTTTGTTTTTTTGGGAGGGGGCATATCTGGCAATGTTCAGGGGTTACTTCTGGATTTACACTGAGGAATTATTCCTGGCCCTGCTTGGGGTAACATGAGGGATGCCTAGGTTTGAACCTTGTCAGACACTTGCAAGGCAAACTATCCTACTGTATTATCACACTATACTATCACTCTGGACCTGAGCTAATTTAATTTTAAAGGGGAAAATTCAGACACTTGATTGCTACTCTCTGTATGGACAGAACTAATTTGTTTTGGATCCTTGGAAGTTATGAACTAAGCTAATTTAACTTTCTGACAATAAAGCATATATTGAGAAAAGAATATGAAATTATTCGATGTTCATGTCACAGAGTGGTTAACTGAGTGACTACTCTTATATTTATTAGAAACTTGGTTTGTTGCCATTTTATTTCCATCCACCACTAGTGGATTTGCTACTTATAAATATTTTATTGAATCACTTTCATTTGTTACGTAAGCAGCAAGTAGGAGAGCAGATGCTTCTTCATTTATGGGATTGCTTCTGTGATGAAGCCAAATGCTAGGTCTGTGTTGGCAGAATCTTAATCTTGGCAAGGTCTCTGGACCAACTACCCTCATCAACTTTATTATTTTTCAAGTTATCATATAATGACTTTTAAATATTTTAATAAGAATCTGAAGACACCTCACTTGTCAAATGCTCAACTAAAACAGCATTATTTGGGTTGATGACTTGATTGCTCCTAGTCTAAATACCCAGCTTTTCTATCTCTCCATTTTCCAACCTTAGTCATCAGAAAAACTACCTCCTCCTCATCACTCAAACTTACACCACCCTGACCTTTAATGACCGCTGATGATGGATATGGTGAATTGAAGTCCAAGTTAAATTCCACACTATCTCCATTTTATCTCACTGTGGTCTTTAGTTGGCTTTTTCTTTTCCATTTAACAAAATTCAGTTCATTATAATTTGGAAAAACATGTATTTTGTACATGGAAAATATGTGATTTTTCTCTATTGTGGTGTAGTGTATTAGTTATACAGGCCCCTGATGGTGATGACATAGGGAACTTTCAAACTGATTTAAAGCCTTGTTATTCCACAATAGTTTTTGTAATTCCTGTTTACTGCAAGGAGATGAACTATCTGATAAACTAAATATAGTGAACAAAATAAATTAATTTATTCTTGATACATGAAAAGTCAAGAGAAGGTTGATTGGTAGGGTTGATTTAATAACTCAGCATACAGGGAAGGCTTTATTAGTTGCTCCATAGTGGTTGTAAGATGGTTGGAGAGGATCTAGGCTCCCTATCTACTCTAGCCACAAACAAACAAACAGAACAACCAGAAAGAAAAAGGAAGAATCACATGTTTACTTGCATTCCCTCATTTCTAAGTCTGTCATGGAACCAACATTACAAGAATGTTTACTGACCCAATTTATACTCTATTTTTCCCCTGTCCACTTTCCGTTAAGATCAGTCTGCCTTACTATTTCACTTAGCGGCTAGAACCAAGGGAATATCTGAAATAGGAGTTTTCCTTTCTACTAACTAATATTTAAATAAAAATATGGGAAATATTTGTGCCACCCAAGTTTACCTGACTGCCGTGTCCACTGAAACCATGATTTTGTGTGCATGATTTTGAGCTCCAATAGGGAGGTTCTCGGGAAACCATATAAAGCACTGGGCATCATATAGGGGTAACCCACATGAAAGACAAACAACTTACTCTTTCTCTCTGGCCCCATTCATCCTTGATCCAGTTTGGTTCTTGACATGATGCTGTTTATCTACTATAAGGAAGGGAATTCCTTCCTGGAAATGTGAAAGGCTCATCTCACAATTGTATATGGAAGTAGGAATTTGCAATTTAAAAGGATTTTAATTCCAGGTACAGAGCATTGCTTAGGCCCGCTCATGTTTTTATTTGTGTTGTTTATTTACTTTGATTCTAAATAATATGGAATTATCACCATATTATCAAATTCACTTCTCTAAATTTTAAAGGAAAATAATACTCCTCTGATTTTATGAATGAATTAACATGTTTAATAAATGGCAGAATAGGTGTTTTCAAGCAAAGTCTCTTACTAAAGTACAATCCAAAATCTGCTATATAATACTGAAAAAAAAACACTTCATAAATTCATGGCCAAAATTGCCTGTAAAGCATTTGCATCTGTGTATTTTAAGGTTGAGGACTGCAGTACAGAATTTGAGGGAGAATATTGATTAGTGAAGCAATCTTGAGATGCATGGAATACATTAGACTTCATTACCATTATACTGTGAAGGACTAAGGCTGGAACTTATAGTCCATCTTTAAGTCAGAGGTGAAAAACAGTATTGCTTGCAAACACTGAGGTCTGAGATCCCCAATAACTGACCAAACAAGCCCTGTTGTTTTAGACTAACAGCAGCAAAATTCACCCAATACCCTGTCATCCCGTTGCTCATTGATTTGTTTGAGCAGGCACCAGTAATGTCTCTCATTGAGAGACTTATTGTTACTGTTTTTGGCATATCCAATATGCCATGGGTAGCTTGCCAGGCTCTGCTGTGAGGGCGCGATATTCTCAGTAGCTTCCCGGGCTCTCCGAGAGGGGCGGAGGATTGAACACGGGTCAGCCGTGTGAAAGGCGACCGCCCTACCGCTGTGCTATTGCTTCTGAAATATTCTTTTAAGTAATAACAACTATTTGGTGAGTTATAACAAATCAAGAATAATGGGGCTGGAGACGTAGAGCAGATTCGGTGCTTAACTTGCATGCAGCTGAACTAGGGTACATCCCCAGCATTGCATATGGTCCTCTGAGAAGTACTGGAAGTGATACTTGGGCACCAAAGCACAGTAAACCCTGGGCATAGTGGGGTGTGGCTGCCCAAATAAAAACAGAAGCACATACACAGAGAAAATAAATCAAGAACAAAAACTAAAATGGGAGGTTGGGGTGGACACTGGAGATAGTTCAGTGACAAGAGTGAAAGCTTTGAACCTAGCAGACCCAGTCTCTGACACCATATGGGCCACTGAGTTCTAATGAATGCGGGTCCTGAACAGTGAGTTAAAAGTAGCCCCTAAAGACTCACTGGGCATGAATTAATTAATTTTAAGAAAGGATGTGAAAATCTTCAAATTGAAGAATATAATATGTTTAAAAAACTATTAGGTTAAGCTCCAAAACACCACTGGGTGTAGCCCAAAGTATTTAAAAATGAAAAATACGTAAAATGATTCAAGATAGGAACAAAATACCATGTTTCTGAAAACCTCTTAGGTCAATGAAGAAGTAAAAGAAGAGATTTAAAAATTACTTGCAGAGGGACCAGAGAGATAGTGTAGTGGATAGGGCATATGCCTTGCATGTGGCCCACCTGGACCCAATGCCTCAGAATCTCTCGTGTGAGTACTATTGGGTACGCCCCCACCCAAAACAAACAAAATACTTGGAGGCTAATAAGAATAATAAGAACAAAGAGTCGATGTGATACAACAGATCACATCTCTCTTGACTGAAATTGATATAGCAAAGGCAGTTTTAAATGGAATGTTCTTCACAATATAGACCTACTACATCAATAAACAAGAAAAGTTTCAAATAAATAATCTAAACTCACACTAGAAAGATCTACAAAATGTGGAATAAACAAGATCAAGAAAGCAATAAAAATTATACATAAATAAATAGAATTCCCCTTTTTCAAAAAGAAAATAAACAAAATATTAACGAAACCAAGTAATTATTCTTGGAAAGCACCAACAAAATTGATAAACTCAGTAATCTCATCCCTAAAATAAACTTGAGAAAAAAAAAACCTGATTCAAAATAATAAGATATCAGGGATAGAGAGATGTGCCCCTAGGTGGCAGAGTACTTTATTTTCATGTGGCAGCTTTAATCGTGACCCTTGTTTGATCCATAGTACAGAATAAATCTCTGCATAGCTGCAGGAGTGCCCACCTTTACCTAGAACCAGGAGTTAAATCCTGAATATTTCAGGATTTAAAACAAAACAAAACAAAATAATCACACAGAAAAAGACACATTTATAACTGATGGTATATAAATACAAATGTTTATAATAGCCTGTTAACATTTTTTTTTTTGGAGGGGGAGTGGGTATACCCAGCTGTGCTCAAGGCTTACTCTTGGCTGTATGTTCAGGGATCTTTCCTGGATTGCTTCAGAGGAGACCTTAAGTGGTACCAGGAACATGCAAAGCAGCCACCAAACTTGCTATACTGCCTCTCTGGCCCCTATTTAAATAAATTGGAAAGTCTAGAATAACTAGCAAAACAATCTGTATCATGTAGTCCTCCAAATCAGAAACAGAAAGAAATATAGTATAACATATAAATTGCAGAATAGATATCCAGATACGAAATGTAGAATCATCATATTTGTGGATGACAAGATAATATACAGAAAACCTTAAAGTTCTGCAGTCCACTAAAAATAATTAAATGCTTGTTTACAATATCCAGGTATATATATAAACCTGTTGCATCTATACATACAAAAATTTGAACAAACAAGTATTAAAAAAGAATCCTGCTTCAATTTAATAAAGAATGATAAAAATAGCTAGAAGCATAATTAATAAAGGTAGTAAAAGATTTGTACACTGAAAATTATAAACTATTACTAAAGAAATGCAAATGAATGGATAGGTCTATGTTCGGAGACTAAAAGAATAAACTTTACTAAAATAACCATGTTTGCTAGAGGAATAAACAGATTCTATGCAATCCCCATGAAAGTACCAATATTTTCTTCATGGCAGCAGTACAAAACTTCTAACATTTTGAGAGCATTTAAAAATACTCCAGATAATCAAGGAAATTCAAAAAGAAAAGCATACAAATTAAGGACTTACACTTCAAATTACATTTTAAAGCAATGATAGCTAAAGCTGATACTAGAACAAAAACAAAGAGGGTGAACTAATGGAATGCAAGAGTGTCCATAAACAGTCACACAAATGTGTATGTGTGTGTGAGTGTGTGTGTTCACATATATATGTGTGTGTGTGTGTGTGTGTGTGTGTGTGTGTGTGTGTGTGGTGATCCAATCTATAGTAAAGAATTACTACAGAGAACTGCTTTCCGGGTTTAAAAATACTGGAGCAATCACTAATACATAGAATATGAGTAACTGAAATGAAGCACACTGGGAAAATAAAACTAAGTGCTAGACTCAATGCATTAAGACTGTGGTGATTACCTGAGCCTTTTCGTGAACTCTAGTGGAGGAATGAGTAGAAGATACTTTTGATGGTGGGATGACTCTGGAACTTCATTAGTGGTTGTATTACATTCATACAGAAGTGTAAAGCTAAATTCTTGAAACTGAACTTATAACATTTTTTCTTCCAGTATTTAGTTAATTTAGATATAGCACTAAAAGGAAAAAGGAACCTCATATTTTTCACTTCCATTGACTAAATAATTAATGAAAAATTTGGGCTGGAGCAATAGCACTACAGGTAGGGCGTTTGAACTGCATGCAGCTGACCTGGGTTCAATTTCTCCGCCCCTCTTGGAAAGCCCGGCAAGAAACAGAGAGTTTCTTGCCCAAATGGCAGAGCCTCACAAGCTACCCATTGTGTACTCGATATGCCAAAAACAGTAATAGCAAGTCTCACAATGGAGACGTTACTGGTCGAGCAAATCAATGAGCAACGGGATGACAGTGATACAGTGAATGAAGAATTTAGCTCTAATGAATTGGGGGGAGGTGTTGGTTTTATAAAGACACTGCAAGGTTTACACGGAAAGAGCTGAATATTGATTTATTATTATCATATAATGTCCATACTCTAATTTTTCTTCTGTCTCTATGTCATCTCAAATGTCCCTCTTGTCTCTCCTCTTTCCAGGAATCATAAATGCATCCACTTTTAATTGCTAGCCTGTAAATTCAGAATAAGGTTTTTTTTTCTCTTTTCTTACTATATTTTAATGAAATAAAATGCATTTTGTTTGCAAAATGTCTCTCATTTGGATTTGTTCCGAACTTGATTGATTATATTGTTTAAGCACTTTAAACAAGAATATAAAATAGTTTTGTATCATTCTGAATGCATCTTATCAAGAGATGGATGATGTAAGCGTCTCTTGCTACCCGTGATATGTTTCATTATTTTGTAAAATAGCAGTCACCACATTTTTCTTCTGCATTTTCCCTTGTAAAATTAATAATGGATATTTACTCTCTAGCTGTAATTTAAATTTTAGCTTTATTCTTTTAGGCAAAAGATCATTTTTTTCTTGTTATTGTATTTATATGATATATAATATCAGAGTTTGATAACAAGTAGAAAGTCTCTGATATATCTAGATGACAATGGAATCCATTTAAGTTTTCTAAAACATTGCACATGATTTAAAATTTTTAAGTTTGATTTCTTTCCCTTTAATATTTTTTTTGTCTTAACTGTAAGCATCATTTCCCCCAAATGACTATCAGCAGGTCACACATGCCTGTTTTTGTTTTTTTTCTCTATTTAGTTTTTGGTCCATATCAATAGTGCTCAGGGATTTCTATTAACTCTGCTCATTTGCAAGGTAAAGCACATTACCCACTGTACTATTTCTTTTTCCCAAGCCTGTATTTTCTATAAAAAGGTATCATCTTACTTATATGTTATATTGATATATTTTTTTTTCCTTAGAGTTTATACTCTGCCCTACTTTTTTGTTGTGCTTACAGGTGGAACCAGAACACGTCTGTTTTCATTGTAGATTCATGGTATGTTTAGTGTCTGAATTACTATTATTTTGCTTCCAACTTTTCTTCAAGATGCCATTACTACTATTCATAAATTCTATTTTACCACATATCAATGAGCAAGTTCACAATTATAAAACAATATTGGGAGCTGGAGTGATAGTGCAGCAGGTAGGGCATTTGCCTTTCATGTGGCTGACTGAATTTGATCCTCTGCATCCCATTCGGTCCCCGAAGCACCAGTACCAGCTAAGCACAGAGCCAGGAGTAACTCCTGAGCATCGCCAAAAAAAAAACAAATAATAAAATATGTGTTTTTTCTTGAAATTATATTAGTTCATATATTAATTTAAGAAAAATTAACAGGGATATTATTTTAAGTATTATTAAAATAGGATATTAATTTAAATATTTTAAAATGTTTCTACTTTTGGTCAAATCAGTTTCAGTTTCTTTGGTTAAATATTATCCCCAGTATATTATGCTTTTTCATATGCTATAATCATTGTATCCCTGTATCACTGTCATCCCGTTCTTCATTGATTTACTCGAGCAGGCACCAGTAACATCTCTATTCCTCCCAGTCCTGAGATTTTAGCAGCCTCTCCTATCTCGTCTTTTCCAGCGATTCAGGGTCAGGGGAATGAGACCTGTTATTGTTACTGTTTTTGGCATATCGAATAGGCCACAAATAGCTTGCCAGGCTCTGCTGTGTGGGCAGGACACTCTTGGTAGTCTGCTGGATTCTCCAAGAAGTATGTGTGTGTGTATACACACATACACACAAACACACACACACACACACACACACATATATATGTATGTATATATATATATATATATATATATATAAAACTATGATTTGTTGCCTACTGTCTGAACTCCATCAAATATGGTGTGGTAATTATGGAAAATGGGTAGAAACTGTCTTTATAATGTGTCCAGAAAGCAGCCTGGAGTGTGGTGGTGGTTGGGTAGTGGAGTTCGGCTGCCGGGGCTGGGTCCCTTGGGGTAGGGAGTGTTCTCACCCAGCCCCTCTGGGGCACCCTGAATGAAAACAGCCTGGCACGAAGTCTATTATGCTATAATAGAATTTTAATATTTTATGAGAATATTCTAAATTTTGAAAATAGTTTTACTTTATTTCCAATGTAATCATTATTTCAAAAATAATTGTAAGTATTATGGGGGAGAAATCATCTTTGCCTCGTTAAAAACCTTAGTACAAATGTTTCTGGTGTGTGTGTGTGTGTTTTGATTCCCCCAAGAGATGTGAAAAGAAATGGGAAACTAATGTCTGCTACATATGATTTTTTACACAGAAAATATTATGAAAGGTCATTTGTTATTAATAAATTATGTTTTATAATATTGACCCTTTACTTACCTCCCTTTGCCATGATATTTTATTTTCCTGCAAGACCAGTAGTTTTGACACTTGAGCCATTCCCCCAAAGTCCTGTGTGTGCACTTTTATTACTTTCTATGTGAGGCTGTTTCCACTCAGGGTGCCCCAGAGCGGGACAGGTTAGAGGGCACCCTGTCCCAAGGGACCCAGCCCTGGCAGCCGACCTCCACTACCCAACCTCTGCCACGCTCCAGGTTGCTTTCCACATGCTCAGGCCAAGCCTCATGCATCAGTTAACATATTCCTGTGACACAAAGTAAGACACTCCCTAACCATTTTTCATAAAATAATAGATGGAAATACACACATATATATGTATGTATATGTACATATATGTGTATGTATATATATGTGTATACATATATGTGTGTGTATATATATGTATATATATACATATATATACACATCTTTTGGGGGAATCAAAACACACACATACATATATATATACATATATATGTATATATATATATATATACCTCTTGGAGAGCCCGGCAAGCAAGCGAGAGTATCTCCACTGCAAAGCAGAGCCTGGCAAGCTCCCTGTGGCATATTTGATATGTCAAATACAGTAACAATAACAGGTCTCATTTCCCTGACACAAAAGAGCCTCCAATCATTGAGAAAGATGAGTAAGGAGAGGCTGCTAAAATCCCAGGGTGGGGATGAATGAAGACGTTACTGGAGCCCACTTGAGTAAACTGATGAACAATGGGATGACAGTGATGACAGTGATACAATGATCACTATTCACTTCCACTTGTCAGTATTTTATTTGGGTTACTTATATCTGTATTCAGAATAACACTAGTTCGTTTAGGTTTGCTCTCTGATACCATGCAGCAACCTATGCCATATTGTCATAATATCTTAATAGATGCAACTGGCAAAATATTCTCTCAAAGAAGGTAGATTTTTAAAGAGAGGACACATTTTTTCTGTAAAAGAGACAGTGAGAACTCCCACCCTGCTTCAGTACCGCCCATCTAGACCCTCACCACCCTCCAGCGCCACCACTCTGGTTTGATCCCTCTTGCAGGTTAGGGGACCAAAAGGGGGGCCATCTCCTCTGTGCCTGCACCCCCTCCAGCGCTGTCTCCCCTCAGACCCTGACTCCAAACCTGCCTGAGCAATACCCATCTAGAGTCTCGCCAACCTCCAGTGCAGCCACACCGGTTCACTCCCTCCCTGAGATCACCCGGCCACATTGCGGTAGTGAGCATGGTCCCAACAAAAGTGGGCGGGACCTGGGGATACAGAAGAAATTGACAACCAGTGACCAAGCCCATTCAGAATCCTTGTTCACAACCAAAAGTGAACTTGAAGGTCCCTCTTCCGTACCATCACAACAATATGAAGAAACAGCGCAAATCCCCGCCACAAGAAAAGGACAATGAAAGGAGTCCAGATTCCTCAATAGATGTTCCCTACAAACTTGAGCACTCTGATAAAGAATTCAGAGTTGAAATAATGAAGATGTTCAATGAACTCAATGAAAAGATTGGCAAGTTAAAGGAGGACCTGATAGAAACGATAAAACAGACAGCCAAGAAATTACGGGAAGAAATGAGAGCAGAAATAAAAAACCTACAAAAGGAAATGTCACAAATAAAGATTTCTATAGATGAATTAAAAAACTCAGTGGGTGCCCTCAATAATCAAATGGGTACAGCCAAAGAGAGAATCAGTGAGCTTGAAGATGAGCTGCAGAAAGCCTACAGACAACAACAGTCAATTAGGAAAGAACTCAAAATAGCTCTAGGGAGAATCATAGTCCTAGGGGATGATTTCAAGAGGAACAACATTAGAATCATCGTTGTACCAAAAGGACAGGGAACCAACCCCAATGAAAAAGCCACAGTCAAAAAAAATCATTGCTGAAAAGTTCCCAAAGCTGAAAAATGCAGACTCCAGATTCAAGGAGCCAGAAGGGTTCAAGCTAAAAGAGACCCTAAGAGAAAAACTCCAAGACATATTATAGTTAGGATGATATATGTAATGGATAGAGACACAATACAACAAACAGCAAGGTCCAAGAAGGAAATCACATTCAAAGGAGCACCCCTTAGATTCACAGCAGACCTATCAGAGGAAACCCTCCAAGCCCGAAGGCAGTGGTGGGATATAGTGAAAAACCTCAATGAAATAAATGCTTCACCAAGAATACTTTATCTGGCCAAACTCTCATTCAAACTCGAAGAAATGATACACTATTTTGCGGATAAACAACAACTCAGGAACTTCATAGACTCTAAACTAAACCTAAAACAAGGACAAAAGGAGCTACTGTAAGACAGGAAAAACCCCTACAAGCACAACAAACCCTTACATAAAGATGGCACAAAACCCCATGACCATAATCTCTCTTAATGTCAATGGTCTTAATTCACCAAGTAAGAGACACAGACTGGCAAAATTGATTCAGAGACTGAACCCAACAATCTGATGCCTGCAAGAAAAACATTGGAATAGCCAGAACATACACAGACTCAAAGTCAAAGGATGGAAAACAATCCTGCAACCAAACAACTCCTTAGAAAAATCTGGGGTAGCCTTACTACTATCGGACAACATAGAATTCAGGTTGAAAAAAATTAGAAGGGGTAGTGAAGGCCATTTTTAATTAATCAAGGGATATGTATAGCAGGAAGAAATCACACTCCTAAACATTTGTGCACCCAATGAGGGACCAGCTAAATACCTACAACAGCTTCTAACAAACCTTAAGAAGGACATTGTGAGCAACACAATAGTAGTTGGAGACTTGAACACTTCCCTATCACTTCTGGAAAGATCAAGAAGATTAAAACTCATCAAGGAAATACTGGCTTTAAAGGAATAAATAGAATAGAGAGGGCTAATAGATCTATAAAGGGCTTTATATCCCCCCAAAAAGGAATACACATTTTTTTCCAGTACACATGGAAAATAGTCCAAAATAGACCATGCTCTGGGACACAAAACATACCTCAACAAAATCAACAAGGTAGACATAGTACCAGCTATCTTTTCAGACAATGATGTACTGAAGATAGAAGTTAATCATGGACAGATGCAGAAAACCAAATCAAACACCTGGAAATAAAACAGCTCGATGTTGGACAATGAGTGGGTCAGGAAGAAAATCAAGGAAGAAATCAAAAGGTACCTAAAAGCAAATGAGAATGAAGACATGAGATACCAGAGACTGTAGGACACAGCTAAAGCTGTAATTAAGGGGAAAATTTATAGCTCTACAAGCATATCTCAGGAAGGAAGAAAGGGCCCACATTAATAACTTGACTTCACAACTCAAGACGTTAGAAAAGGACCAACAAAAGGAGCCCAAACCAGCCAAAAGGAAAGAGATAGTAAAGCTTAGAGCAGAAATTAACGACATGGAAACCCAAAAGACAATCTGAAAGAGCTGGTTATTCGAGAAAATAAACAAGGTTGATAAACGACTAGCAAGACTACTTTGAAAATCTCTATGCCACGAAACAAGACAACCTAGAAGAAATGGATAAATTCCTGGATTCCTATGATCTCTAATGGCTGAACCAAGAAGACCTGGAGTACCTGAACAGTCCTATTAATATCAAGGAAATTAAAACCGCAATAAAAAGTCTCCAGACAGATTCACTAGCGAATTCTTCCAAACATTTAAAGAGGACCTATTGCCAGTTCTTCTCAAGTATTTTCCAGAAAATTGAAGTAACAGAACCCCTCCCAAACAGTTTCTATGAGGCTCATATCTCCCTAGTACCAAAAGCAAACAAAGACATCCCCCAAAAAAGGAAACTACAGGCCAATATCCCTGCTGAACACAGATGCGAAGATTCTCAACAAAATATTAGCAAAAAGAATTCAACAACTCATCAAAAAGATCAAACACCATGACCAAATGGGATTCATCCCTGGGATGCAAGGGTGGTTTAACATCCCGAAATCAATCAACATAATCAATCATACCAACAAAAGAAAAGATAAAAATCATATAATCATATCAATAGATACAGAGAAAGCATTTGACAAGATCCAGCACCCGTTTATGATGAAAACTCTCACCAAAATGGGTATAGAAGGGGTTTTCCTCAATATAGTCAAATCCGTTTATCACAAGCCTACAGACAGCATCATCCTCAATGGGGAAAAACTAAGAGCCTTCCCTCTAAAAACAGAGACAAGACAAGCATGCCAACTCTCTCCACTTCTGTTCAATGTAGTACTGGAAGTACTTGGAATAGCTATTAGGCAAGAAAAAGATATTAAGTTCATTCAGGTAGGAAAGGAAGAAATCAAGCTCTCACTATTCTCAGATGATCTGATACTATACTTAGAGAACCCTAAAACCTCTACCAAGAAACTCCTAGAAACAATAGACTCGTATAGTAAAGTTGCAGGCTATAAAATCAATACCCAATAGTCCATGGCTTTCCTATATGCAAATAATGAGAAAGAAGAAAGCGACATGATGAAAGCAATCCCATTCACAATTGTGCCTCAAAAAATCAAGTACCTCGGAATCAGCTTAACTAAGGAGGTAAAGGACTTGTATAATGAAAACTACAAAACGCTACTTCAGGAAATGAAAGAGCACACGAGGAAATGGAAAGACATCCCCTGCTCATGGATTGGAAGAATTAATATTGTCAAAATGGCAATACTCCCCAAAGCATTGTACGAATTCAACACGATCCCTATAAGGATACCCTTGACATTCTTCAAAGAAATGGAGCAAGCGCTCCTGAAATTTATATGGAACAGTAAGCCCCAATGAATAGCTAAAGCAATTCATGGGAAACAGAAAATGGGAGGAATCAACCTCCCCAACTTCAAACTCTACTACAAAGCAGTAGTAATTAAAACAGCATGGTACTGTAACAAAAGCAGAGCTGCAGACCAATGGAACAGGGTTGAATACTCTGACACACACCCCCAAATATATGATCATCTATTCTTTGATAAGGGAGCCAGAAATGTGAAGTGGAGCAAGGAAAGCATGTTTAACAAACTGTGCTGGCAAATCTGGACAGCTACATGCTAAAATTTGGGCTTAGATCTCCACCTATCACCATGTACAAAATTCAGATCAAAATGGATTAAAGACGTCAACATCAGACCAGAATCCCTAAGGTACATAGAAGACAAGGTCAGCAAAACCCTCCAGGACATTGAAGCCAATGGTATCTTCAAAGATGACACACCACTGGCCAGCAAGTGAAAACAGAGATAAATAAATGGGACTATCTCAAACTAAGAAGCTTCTGCACCTCAAAAGAAACAGTGATTGGGATGCCTGGGCAGTCTCGGGCTAGGGCCGGGGCCAGCTCGAGCTCCGCCGAGATTCAACCCGGGTGGCCATGCCTTTGCACAGCCACTTTGCTGCTGAACGACCAAGATCCAGAGCCTGCTATATGACTTGGGGTCCCAGGGAGTGCTTGCAGTCATGTCTCCTGACTGTGAACTAAGCTTTTGCTCCATGCTGCTCCAGGAAGGGAAATGATTCAATTTCCAACTTAAATCTCCCTGGACTTAATTACTAAAATACAGAAATCCTAAACCGCGTGGCCACTACCGCTACTGCGGTCGTGCAACCTTATATCTCTTAATTCTCACCAGTGAAAAACTAATTATCAAATTTTTCCCTGTCAATAGGGCCCTATTCTTGGGGGATAAATTCCAACAAGAATAGTGAGTTCTGTGTTGAAACTCCAACAACAATAGTGAGTTTTGTGTTGAAATATGGATTGTAGTCAAGGTAAAGAGAAAAGGAAGTGAAATGTATCAGTTATGCGGGGGGGAGTTGGGGGGTTGGAGGTGTACTGGTTTTTTTTTTTTTTTGGTGGTGGAATACGGGCACTGGTGAAAGGGCGGGCGTTTGAGCATTGTATAACTGAGACATAAGCCTGAGAACTTTGTAACTTTCCACATGGTGACTCAATAAAAAAAAAATTAAAAAAAAAGAAACAGTGACCAAAATACAAAGACAATATACAGAATGGGAAAGGATATTTATGCAGTACCCATCCAATAAAGGGTAGATATCAAGGATATACAATGCACTGGTTGAACTTCACAAGAAGAAAACTGCCGACCCACTCAAAAATTGGGGTGATGAAATGAACAGAAACTTTCCCAAAGAAGAAATCCGAATGGCTCAGAGGCACATGAGAAAATATTCAACATCACTAATCATCAGCGAGATGCAGATCAAAACAACTGTAAGATATCATCTCACACCACAGAGACTGGCCCACATCCCAAAAAACAAAAGCGACTGGTGTTGGCATGGATGTGGGGAGAAAGGGACTCTCCTTCACTGCTGGTGGGAATGCCGACTTGTTCAGCACTTTTGGAAAGCAATATGGATGATTCCCAAAAAATTAGAAATTGAGCTTCCATTTGACCCAGCAATACCATTCCTGGGAATATATCCCGGAGAGGCAAAAAGTATAGTAAAAATGACATCTGCATTTATATGATCATTGCAGCACTGTTTGCAATAGCCACAATCTGGAAATAACCAGAGTGCCCCAAAACAGATAACTGGTTAAAGAAACCCTGGTACATCTACACAATGGAATACTATGCAGCTGTCAGAAAACATGAAGTCATGAAATGTGCATCTAAGTGGATCAACATGGAAAGTATCATGTTGAGTAAAATGATTCAGAAAGAAAGAGACAGACATAGAAAGATTGCACTCATATGTGGAATATAAAGTAGCAGAGAGGTACAAGCTTGCAATGATGCTATTTCTGGCAGAAATTTCCCTGGACTGAGTTATTAAAATACTAAAATACAGAAATCCAAAACCGTGCGGCCACTACTGCGGCCGCTCGACCTCATATCTCTTCATTCTCAGCAATGGAAAACAAATTATCAAATGCTTCCTTTTCAGCAGGTCCGACTTTGGGGGGAGAAAATCCAAACAATAATAATGAGTTTTTTTTGAAATATTCAATGTAATAAAAGTAAAGTGAAAGTAAAGTGAAATTTATCAGTTATACAGGTGGGGTGGGGGGCTAGGGAGGTGGGGCGTGGGGGGAGGTATACTGTGATTCTTCGTGGTGGAATATGTGCACTGGTGAAGGGATGGGTGTTTGAGCATTGTATAACTGAGACTTAAACCTGAAAGCTTTGTAACTTTCCACATGGTGATTAAATAAAAGAATAAATTAAAAAAAGAGACAGTGAAGCAAATAATTTGGTTGTGCTCTGATATAGATATTGGTTGGTTGGTCAGTGTCTGGCCACTTTACCCCTTTGTCATATTAATTTGATATTTTTGGTTGATTTTTTTCACTCTTACAAATCTCATGTGAAACTATTCTATTTAATCTCTGTATAAAATCATATTTTTACTTAACTGCAAGTTCTTAGAAAATGTACCTAATAGAAGTTTATAAGTTACTTGAAAAAGTTAATATTAGATTTTAACATGGATTTTTATTTCTTTAATAATTTTAATTGACATTTAGGTTAAATGGTCATAATAGCATTAACTTGGCATGGTTTGGGTGAACAAAGTTACCATCACTGCTTTGGATCACTGTTACCTCTACCACACCCTCTACCTTCTCACCACTTTCTCTCATGCTGCTTGATAATCTTAGTTTTACATTCAAAGGCAAGAAATTGTCATTAGATACTGTACATTCCACTATGATGTTTCTCTCTATAACACGGATGAGTGATAGCAGCTGATGTTTGTTCTTCTCTGATTTACTTACTTACACTCAAGTTCTATGCAACTTGCAGCAAAATGCAAGTCTTCATACTTTCTTATACATTCACACTATTCCATTGTGTATACAAACACAGCTTCTTTCAATTGTTCATTTATCATTGGATTTTTGGACTGTTGTCAGATCATGGTTACTAAATTTAGCACTGCAAGAACATAGGTTTGCAGACCTCTTTTTGAATTTGTGGCTTTTATTATAGAGAAACCTGCCAAGATATGGAATTAGAGGATTATAAAGAAACTATCCTTACTTGTAAAAGAAGTCTTCTTATGGTTTTCCATAGTGGTTGAACCTGATGCATTTTCACCACTAGTGAAAAAGAGCTCCCTATTCACCGCATGCATATCAAAAATGAGCGTTCAGACTCAGGAAAATATGTCATTCTATTGCGTGTGGGCTGATATCTCATTACCATTTTCATTTGTGTAAACTTGATATTGTGATGATGAACATTTTTTATATGCCTTTACCAGACTATATGAGCACTTCAAGGAAGTGTGTGTTGTTTTTGACAAAGTTATTGTAGTTGAGCTTCTTGAGTAATTTATACATCTAATATAGTAGCCTTTTACCTAATATATGGTGTGTAATTATTTTTTACCATTCAGTAGGGCATATTGTAATTTCATCCCAAGTTTGAATTTCTTTCTATGCAAAACTTCTTAGTTTGATGTAGTCCTATTTATTTGTCTTTGTTATAGACACCTCTGAGGTCTATATCCCCTAGAGTTCTCATCATGTTTATCCCAATATAACTTATTGATTATTTTCTGATCTTGAGGACTTTGAGCTAACTTTGAGGATTCTTTGTGTATGTTACAAGATATTGATACCTTCTGAGTGATTTTTTTTTGTTTGCATTGGTATTCACTTTCACACATCATTTGATGGAAGGGGGCTGGAGGGGCTGGAGCAATAGAACAGTGGTTGGGCATTCGCCTTTCACGAGGCCAACCCCAGTTCAATTCCTCTGCCCCTCTCGAAAAGCCCGGCAAGCTACCAAGTATGGAGCCCCAGCGGCAGAGCCTGGTAAGCTAGCCATGCGTATTGGATATGCCAAAAACAGTAACAATAAGTCTCTCAATGAGAGATGCTACTAGTGCCTGCTTGAACAAATCCATGAGCAATGGGATGATAGTGACAGTGACATTTGACGGAGAAAATTTCTTGATCCACTTAGCATATCTAATTGTTTTATCATATATTTACTGTTTATATATATATATACATATATAAAATTTTATCTCTGAACTCTCAATTCCATTACATTTGGGTCTGAAAACCTGCTTTTTGTTCAAGCGGGCGATTTGTTCAAGCGGGCACCAATAACGTCTCCATTTGTCACTACATGCTAGTGTAGCCCAATGGCGTCTGCTCCCTCCAGGAACACAAAAAGCCTCAAACAATTCAGTGTTATAACTATACAGCTATAGCGTGGCATTATTTAAACATGCACTCATTCTACTTAGCAAAATACTTTGAGAATGCTAAGAGTTACAGAAATAAAAATAATGTGTATTAGATTGTCTCAAAGTACCACAAATAATTTAAAAAGTAAATATGTGCATATGAAGGATTTATTTATGTATATATTTGTATTTGTAAAGGCCAAAGCAGAATTGGAGGACACAAGGAATAAAGCTATACTGAAATTACAGAGCATGTGAATCTAAGTAAAAAGTTTCAATTTACAGTAAAACCTTGAAACAAAATTTCAAGTGATACCCTGGTGAATTTACCAAGCAAAGTATACATTCATTTTTTTAGTTCTAGATAACACTAAAATTTTTGAATTCTACTTTGCCAAATAAATCCTAGTGGGAATTTTCATCATAGCACATTCAGTACTTAGTAGAAGGAAGATAACAGAGCTAGTTCAGAAAGAATATAAAATCCCTCTAACTATACTGACAAATCCATATAGGAGGTGACCTTCAAGTCAATCATAGATCTTACAGTATTTTTCAAGGTAGAGTTATGAGAGAATGATTTTCTTTCTGCTTTTAAAGTTTTTTAAATTTTTGCCTGGAGCTTCTTATAATCATGTAATAATCATACTTGAATCAATTCTCTAAAAGTTCTTTTTCCCATCAACTTTTACAATTATAAAGTTAGCCCAACACACGAATGAAAACAAGCAAAAATTATGAGAACATCTCCGTATTAATTCTAGTCATTCTAATTATATATATACATATATATATACTCTCCCTTCTTAGTTCATGTGTGTAGAGTCCTAAAATCTCTGGCTTTTATTTGCATATTTATTTGTTTTGCTTTGTTTTGTTTTTGTTTGAGACTGTTTGAATTTAGTTTCTGGCATTTGCATGGAAAGTTTCCTGATTAACTTGTTGGATTTCAATTTTTTGTTTAAAGAATGATGTCTATGGCATTCTGAAAGGAGGAGAAAAGTGCATTTAACTTATAAAAAGTTAAAGCATGCCCTTATATGTTTTAATATTATCATTTATTTCCAAAGGGATATAAAATAGCTATGAAGTATCAAATTCTAAACTGATAGAGGGAAAATTATAATTAAATGTATTAATCTTTTAATCCTTTTGAACATACAACATTAAGATACAGTATTTTAAACATGAAAGAAATTCTTTAAGATCGTGCAGTAAAGGAATCTGATAAAGAAATTGCAAAATAAATCAATTTGAAAATTAAGAAACAAAACATAAGAAAATTGGAAATAAAAATTAAACACCATGGATTATAAAATTTTTAAATTATGGAAAAATTAATGGTTTAGTTCTGGTTAATAAAACAAGGAGATATATCCAGATATTCACCATTCAACGTTGCAGAGAAGTATAAGAAGAAATTTCTTTATCTTTAAAGGAAATGAAAAATATAATGCCTCATTTCACTTTTTATAATAAGCTATGAAATATAGATTTTAGTATAGTATGCAAGCCATAAACACAACCATCAAAAAAGTGACAATAAAATGCTGCATGCTTTTCAAGTAGACAGGAATGTGAAAGGAAAACAAAGATTTTATTCAAGAACGTAGAAAAATAATAAGAACACTGAGTTGTGTCAAAATCAAACATAATATAATTGTCAAGGTAGAATATATGTAATAGAACAAACTTCTCCAAAATTTACATCAACCAAAACCAAAGCAAAACTGGAGGTAGAGCAATAGTCTCTTGGGTTGGGCCCTTCCCTTGCCTGCTGCTGACCTGGGTTTGACCCCAGTATCACATATGTTCCACTGAGCACCACCAGAAGTTCATTGCTGAATGCAGAGCCAGGAGTAACCTCTGGTCACTGCTGGCTATGACAAAAAACTTTTTAACTTCCCCCAAAATATATATATTCATTCCTAAATAATAATAAACAAAAAACAGGCTAATTCTAATTCAAGTAAAACATATACAAACTTAAGGCATCAACATTTAAAATATAACAAGGAATAAGATTTTCAATTGCAATTTAAAAATGTATTGTTGCATTAATATTTAAAGTACAAACAGAATGTCAAAACATAAAATTAAAAATTTGGAAAATGAATGGAAAAATGAACAGATTGAGAATTGGCATAGAACATTTAGCTCATTTTCCTCATCCCATAATATAAATATGCAATATCCGAAATAATGATTAATGTTACATACAATCTCTGATAAATCAAATAATATCCTCAAAGATCTTTAACAAGTTTTCTACATGTGAATTTTAAAATAACATGACAGATGCAAATCTAAAATTTTGAAATAGTGCAGATAGCATTTCAGGCTATTATTTCAACACAATCAGAACAAGCCAGAACAAAAGAAAAAATAACTACCTGCAACTAAGAAATAAAAATTTTTAAATTCATACACAAAAACTAAATCAAAACTAAGATAATGGAGTATATAGAAAATATGATCAGTAAAAATATTATAAGGGAAACACACAACATTAAATTTTGTGCAAATAGAAATATTTTACTCTTTATGTATAATGGCAATAAACAGAAATAAAAATAAATTAATGCACTCAATTCAAGAAACTAAAATTCACAAGCCAGGAATGTAGAATGAAACCATAGAAGTTGGACATTCATTAAATATAGAAGGGAGCAGAATAGGCAAAAACTAAAAGCAAAGAAAGAAAATTCAGAGGTATAAATAAAAATAAATAGATACACAATAGTTGATATAATTTAAAAGAAATAAAACACCACTACACTATTAGGTCATCTCAAAGATATAAATGAAACACTAATTGAAACATCTCTTCATATCAATAAGGGAAGTAATATTGGTTTTTTTTTTCGTTTTTTTTTTTTTTGGAGGCCTCAATCACTGGTGCTCAGTACTTCCAGCTGGGTCTATGCTCAGTACTTTCAATAGGGGCTGTGCTAAGGCATCAGTCCTGACCAGACCCTACGGACCATATGAGATGCTGGGGATCAAACTTGGGTTGACCAAGTGCACAGCATGGTCATACTATTTCCTCAGCCTTACAAAGGAAGAATTTAAATATGTCGTAATATCCATGTCTTACTAATACTTGATTCTCTTTAATGTTGCCATTGTATAGCCCTTTCAATTTTGGAAACTAGTGTATGTGGTATTATATAAAAAAATACCATAAACCAAACAAAAGTTTGTGTACTTTTCCTGTCTTTGAATTTAATATTTTGAGTCTAGGAGCTGCATAAATAATGGTCAAAAAATAAAAACAATTTATTTTAAAGTTAGAAAAATAATAATGCCTCCAATTATTAATGCTATTTATGGGCTAGGGATGAAGCTAAGAAAAAGAGCACTTACCTTGTTACCAAGGTATTCAAGCTTCAACCTCTGGCACCACCAAAATAATAATAATAGTAGTAACAATAATTATGATGATATTTAGTAATACAATGGAAACATCATTCTATAATTATGTGCTAGAAAATTAAATACACACAGATATAAAGAACTATATTTTGCATTGTTTTATGAATTCACAAACATGGAAATAAAGATAAGTCACTGGAAAGTTTGTAAGAAAATATACATTTAGTAAGGTGATTTATTAAAAAATGTGAAGTTCTAATACTGATGGGTTTTTAAAATGTACATTATATAATGTAGATCATTTTAATTAAATTATAAAAACAAAAATACATCTAGAAGTAAGCTTTCATAAAGCAAACTCATAATGGTCTAAAAACCTAGATGTTAGACCCAAATAAATAAATCCCATCCACGGCCAACATTCAGAGATTTAAAAGCAAGCTCCCGGAAGTACGTGCCCGCTTCACAGCCTTGTAATATCTTATAGCCTACTTCTCCTCTGGGAGAACCTGGCGAACTACCGGGAGTTTCCTGCCTACATAGGAGATTTTTGCAAGGTCCCCATGGTGCATTAATATGCCAAAACCAGTAACGAGCTAGGTCTCATTCTCCTGACCCTGAAAGGGTCTCCAATGCAGCATTGTTGGGAAGGACAAGTAAAGAGAGGCTTCTAAAATCTCAGGGCTAGGACGAATGGAGATGTTACTGAGACCGCTCAAGAAATTCGACGTTCAATGGGATGATGACGATGATGAAAGACAAAACTCAACAACAAAAGCAAATTATTTCACCAAAATACTGGGAGCAATTTCAACAGATTTTTCTCAAAAGAAAACATACAGATGATTCACAGGAACATGAAAATTAAGCTTACAATCACTATAGTAAATAAATAGATTGAATGGCAGAAAAACAGAATTATTGCATCCATTTAATAATGGGGTATTTATCAGATGTGTGTAATATCGGCAGAGCCTGGCAACGACTCGTGGTGTATTCGATATGCCAAAAACAGAAATAACAAGTCTCACAATGCAGATGTTACTGGTGCCCGTTCAAGCAAATCGATGAACAATGGGACAACAGTGCTACAGCAGTGCAACAGTGTATGATATCTATGCAAATGACACAATTACAATGTTGAGGCTAGAGTCTATAAATATGGTATAGATTTCCATTGTCCAGGCTTCTTAAAAGTCTTTTAGAAGGAAGTATAGCAGGTAGTGCAAGTGCTTGCCTTGAACATGACCAGGCCTGGTTGGATCCACAACGCATAGACCCCTGACTACTGCCTGGAAGATGCTTGCGCAGAGCCAGGTGTAAGCCCTGAGCCCTGGGGGATATGGCACGAAACAAAACAAAATTTCTTCAATTAATTTTATACTTTACTCTATAAATATTTATTCCTAGAGTACAAATCATTAGTAAAAATTAACAAATCTCCAGTGATATATATCACTAGTATACATAATATATTACATATTATACATAAAAACTAATACATGTATGAAAATAATGCATACATTATAATATATATATGTATTAGTTTATTGGGAGGGTCACACCCTGTGATTTCAAGGGTCACTCTTGACTCTGCACTCAGAAGTTACTCCTGGCAGTGCTCAGGGGACCATATGGGTTGACACTGAATTGGGTTGACACTGAATTTGCAGGACAAGCACCTTACTCCTGTACTACCTCTACAGGCCTTATAATTTTATGCTACTTTATATGACATATTTTTACTTGATTCAGTTTTTTCTACTTTTAGTTAAACTTGAGTTGTGTTTATTTACTGTGCTAAGCTTTCATAAATTCATGTACTATATCCTTATAATATTTTGGATTTTCTACACAAGAAAACAATATATTATATATTATTTAATGTGTATTGTGTATGTTTATACATATATATGTTATAAACTATGTAAACAATATTGCTTCATTATAATACTAATGTATTTTACTAGGGCTAGACATTACTCCAAGTGCTGGACTAAAATGGTGAATAAAACAAAATCTCTTCTTTCACCTTGTTTTATATTATAGCAACAAATTACTGTGGCAAATGGCCTTAAGCACAAAAAATGTAATCATTGTGCTTTGTCTAAATAAGTTATAGACAAGTCATATCTAATCAGAACATTCAATATAGTAAAGGTGGGGTTTAATAGAGTATAAAGGTTAAGGTACTTGCCTTTCATGAGGTCAATTATGACTCGAATTCCCAACACTACCCTTGAGCACCACTGAGAATGATGCCTTACCACAGAGCCAGTAGTCAAAAATAAGCCCTAACTACCACCAGTTTTGGCCACAAAAAAAACAATATTGCCACACAGCAATATACATAAATATATGAGTATATAATCTATACATACATAAATAATATATAGTATAATATAATAATATATAGGAATAAGAAATATAGGGATGTTAGAGATAGCACAGAGCTCTTGTTCAATAGCAGCGAACCCCAATTTGACCTTCTTGCCATCTTCCCTTCTTGACCTTTACCACACGGTCCCCTGAACACCGAAGGGAGTGACCCCCAGTCATGTGGCAAGGAATAGCCTACAAGCACTGCCAAGCATGACCTAGGCCCCTGAACTAAAGTGTTGACTAAAAAAAGACTAACCACCAAGACTCCATTTATTGGAGGGGTGTTATTATTTATATTTAAAGGATTTGATAAAAGTTTTTCAAATGAACAACTGCTAAAAATATTCATGAGGATTGAAAGAGATGTCAATGATAATCTAAGCCACAAAGCAAAAGTTTAAAAAGCAATCATACAGTCAAATGGTAGTCTAAAATGGCATAGACAGAGGTCAAGAGATAGTACAATGGTAAGATGCTTTCTTTGCACCTAGTCAACCACGATTTTATCTTTGGAACCACATATAGTCCTCTGAGCACAGAGCAAGGGGTTCTCAAAACAAAAGACAAACAAACAAAAATAGCAAGGATAACCAGAACCATAGGAGATACAACACAGTTCCAATTTAAAAAGTAATCTAAATAGGCCGTTGATGGGATTACACACACCTGGGTTATCTGCTGGTACCTTCATGCATGAGGCCTGTCCGAACGTGTGGAGAGGGGCCTCTAGCATGGCTGTGGCTAGGTTCTGGTGGTCTTCAGCCGCTGGGAGCTCTGCTCCGGGTGGGGAGGGAAGATGGAGCCCATCCCCTCTGAGGGGTCCCGGGGAAGACAGCCAGGCGTGTGAGCAAGAGACTCTCTTCTAAAAGCAAGCTCTCGGAAGAGAGTGATGCAGAGAGTCTCTTGCTCTCACGCCTGGCTGTCTTCCCTGGGGCCCCTCGGAGGGGATGGGCTCCAGCTTCCCTCCGCACCCCGAGCAGAGCTCCCAGTGGCTGAAGACCACCAGAACCTAGCCACAGCCATGCTAGAGGCCCCTCTCCACACGTTCGGACAGGCCTCATGCATGAAGGTACCGGCAGAGGAACCCAGGTGTGTGTAATCCCATCAACGGCCAACATCCAGAGAGAGACTTAAGAGCAAGCTCTCAGAAGCGCAGCCGCTTTGTGGCTGTGCGATATCTTTATCCTACTTCTCCCTCTGGGAGAAACTGGCAATCTTTTGAGTTTCCTGCCCACATGGGACAGCCTTGCAAGCTTCCCATGGTGTATTCATATGCAAAATCCAGTAACAAGCTGGATCTCATTCCCCTGACCCTGAAGAGCCCCCAGTGCAACATCCTTAAGAGGATGAGTCGAGATAGACTTCTAAGATCTCAGGGAAAGGACGAAATGAGATGTTATTGAGCCCGCCCGAGAAATCGGTGATTAATGGGATTTCATGATTTTGTGAATCTAAACAGACATTATTTATCAACTAAGGAATCTATATTTCAAGTACACTTAATATTTATTAGTATATGCGAAATGATGGATGCATATATACACAATTTAATATGTCAAAGTCTATAATTAACTACCAACATGCATTAATAACTATCACAGCCAGCACCACTACTAGATACTAAGAGATTTTATATCTCGCGGTCATCATTAGAAAAATCAGTCTGAGAAAAAAATCAACAAAAAATAAGTCATAATTAAAGAAGTTGGAGGGACTAGACTTAAAAGACATCGATATGGCTCTTCATTCACAAAAAGAAAAACAATCATTCTTTTGGGTGGTGAGAATGATCAAAGATGGCTTGGGGAAGGGAGGAACCACTTTTGGTGAGAGTAAGTTAGCTAGGTGATGGCTCTATAACCAGTCACTGTGATGCAGTACTGGTCCTGGTGCAGAGACTCAGAGGTTCAGCCTGATGGTGCCTGGGCTGTTCCTGGTGCTGCTATGATGCCATGCAGTTCCAATATTTAATTTTCATCTTTGTGTATACTTGTAAGGCAGGTGCCCTGGCCCTGAGCTTTCTCTGCAAACTCCAAATTACAAATGGAATCTCTTTCAGAATAAATCACATGCTGTGCCCATCAAGCTGTGAAGATTAAAATCAAAGCAAATTTCTGTTTATTATGTCACAAATTAATTTCTAGAATTAATTTCTATCTATGCAAAGAAAGCTTTAACATGCCCAAATATTTCAATATTAATAAAATAGCATACCACTAAATTACTACTGGGTGAATAAGAAATCAAGAAAGTAAAAGAATTCCTGAAAATAAATGAGAATGTGTGTGCTATCTAAACATAAGGAATATGGCAAGAGTAGTACAAAGAAGAAAATTAATAGTACTACATTAATGCATTATGAAATAAAAAAGACTTAATACACAATTTATTTCAAATTTTAAGGTATCATAATAATAATAATAAATTAAATTTTCTGTCAGTGGAAGAAACAACGCAGTAAACACTGAATAAGAATAAATTGAATTAAAATTTATAAGAGAATATGAAAAAAATCACCAAAACAAAATTTGGTTCTTTGAAATAATAAATAAGATTAAGTATTAGATTCACAAAGAAAACTAGGAAAAACACTGGATCAGAAAAAAACAATCAAGGGAGAAGTTGCCACAGATAGGATAAAAATATATAAGGATCAAAAAAGCATACTATGAACAGATTTATGTAAACTTATTGGAATAGCCAGGAGAAATGTACACTTTCTTGAAGTATTATCTCCTAAAGCTAAATTATCAAATTATGGAAAACTTTAACTGTCTCTCTCTCACCTTCTGGACATTATGGTTTGTCATACGGGTACTGACAGGTGATTATGTATATCCCTTTATATGCTTTCATCACTCAGTTGTCCAGAGTTGTCATTTCCAACATCATTGTGATAGTATTTACTCATCTCTATCCTAACAACCCTTCCCCTGCCTTCCACTTGTGACAAGCTTCCATCTGTGGACCAGTACTCCTGGTTCTTGTTTCTACTATCTGTGGGTATTAGTCTCATATTATGTGTGTGTTTAATCCCACAAATGAGTGTAGTCATTCTATGTCTGTCTCTCCTTTTGAATTATTTGTTAGCATATTTAACATATATTTGTGATAAAAAAAATCTTGGGTAAAATGGGGATAGGAGTATACCTCAGTATATTAAGTCATATATAGCAAACACAAAGCTAAGACATACCAGGTAGTTTAGAACTAAAACCCTTTTAATCAAAGCAGGCATAAGCAAGGGTGTTTCACTATCACCATTATTATTATATAACAGTAATATAAAGCACAGTCAGAAATTATGGAAAAAATAAATTAAATGTATTATAAATTTACCTATTACTTAAAAAATTACCTATCTCTATTTACAGGTAATATATACAGAAAACCTTAAAACTTCCACAAAAAAATGATATAATGGAGGGTCAACATAACAGTGAAAGTCAGCCCTATAGTATACAGTTCGTCCTCAAAAACATAACAAGAATCATGAGAAAGGACTATGAAAGAGGTTCAACATGGAAGCAAAAGAACAACATTCATCCAAATCTTTCAGAGATACCCCACAGAGTGAACTACAAAGATTCTCCCCCAAACCACAGCGGAACATTGGGAAGGCTTTGGAGACACTCACCAAGCTTAATGAGTAAAGATGGCAGTTCAGAAAGCTCTAGTGGTACCAATAAACTTCATAACCTCTCAGAATATGACACTGTGTTGAGAATGTTGGATGAACTCAATGAAGAAATGGCACTGTTAGAAGACAGTATGAAAGTGGAAATAAGAAAACTATAATCAGAAGTGGTAGAACTGAAAAGGATGATAGATTAAATTAAAAACAAAAACACCTTCACAGAGGACTAGAGATATGATACAGAGGGCTAGGTGTTTGCCTTGCATGTAGCTGACCAGAGCTCAATCTCCAGCACCCCAGATAGTCTCCAAAGACCCTCTAGGAGTGATCCCTGAAGGGAGAGCCAGGAGTAAGCCCTAAGCATAGCAAGGTATAGACCAAAACTTAGAACAAAAAGTCAATTAAAGTCAATTGCAACAGCAGAGGGAAAAAATGGGGATCTCTAATTTACAATAGGGAACCCTCTAGACAATTTTTATTTTTACTTTTTTGCTTTTTGGGTCACACCCAGCGATGCACAGGGGTTACTCCTGGTTCTACACTCAGGAATTACTCCTGGCGGTGCTCAGGGGACCATATGGGATGCTGGGATTCTAACACAGGTTGGCCGCGTGCAAGGCAAATGCCTTACCCGCTGTGCTATCGCTCCAGCCCCCTAGAAAATTTTTTAAAAAGGAGATAATCTCAGAAGAAATGAACAGTACACAAGGAAACTATAGGACTAGACCAAAGGAATAATGCAAAAATCATTTGAGTTCCTGAGGTACAGAAAGGCAATTTTGACAAAGAAACAGTAGTCAAAGAACTCATAGAGGAAAATTTCCCAGAAGTGATCACTGCAGATACCGAGATCAAAGAGGTCGAAAGGGTACAAGTCAAATTAAATCCAAAGAAAAGTACTTGGAGATACAAAAATTATTAGAATGACAAACTAGAGGTGGCATTGTAAGTACCAAAGTGAAAGAAGAATCTTTAATACAAAGGAAATCACTTAAACTCACAACAATTCTGTCAAGTTAGACACTATGGGCCAGAATAAAATGGGGGATATTGTAAAAAGGCACTAAATGAAATAAATGCCTCATAAACAATAATTTCACGTTACGCAGATTTGAGTAAGTGATAGAAAGCTTCATGGACAAACAACAGCTTAGAATCTTCAAAATCATAAACTCAATTTTTAAAGTGTTTATATTTTAAAATTTTTATTGAAATTTTGTTTTACAATGCTGTTAATAATGGATTCTCAAGCACATAATTCCAAAACTACACTCATCACCTGTGTACTGACGCTCTCTCTCTCAAATACCCTGACAACCTTCTTTCCCAAGTACCACTGCATGGATCAGTTATCCTATTATGTTGACTTTATATCTTTGCACAGATATGCAGCTACCTTGCTGTGTATCTTTAAGTCATATATATATATATGATTTGAAGCTATACATATATATGACTTAAGGATATTTATAAAGACATATAATACATATATATTAAAATTTAAAATATACATGAATGAGAAAGAACATTATGCCTCTATACTTTCTGATTTATTTCACTTATCATGATATCCTTTAATTTCATCCATATTTCTTCAAATTGCATAATTTTTCTTTCTTAGAGCTATAGAATCTTCCATTGTGTATATCCTCAAATCAATTTTAAGGAAACATTGAGGCTTCTTTAAAAAACAAGACAAAGTTCAAAAACACATAGCTACAACAAAATGATAACAATGAATTTTTCCTTTTATCAATAATATCAATCAATATCACTGGCATGATCTCAGCAATGAAGAGACACAAAGTGGCAGGATGGATACCTGAACCTAAGTTTCTGCTTCTTAAAATAAACACCTATAAGCAATCATGGTAAACACAGTTTCAAATTAAAAGACTAGAAAATGATAGTACAGGCAAAAAAACTCCTTAGAAAAAAAGGGTTGGCCATATTTATAATATCAAATTTTAAAGGTCCATAAGGATAAAGATGGTCATTTTTAGCTGTCAAGGGATTTATACATCAACATATACTCACACTCCTAAACAAATATGTACCTTATATTTGCCCATAAAAATATTTGAAGCAACTAATAGACCTGAAGGATGATATTGAGAGCAATTCAGTACTAGTTGAAGACTTTAACACTCCACTCTTACTGCAGGACATCTAGACAAAAATTCAACAAAGAAACTCTGTCATTGAAAGAATGTACGGAAAAGACTTTTTTAGGGTCTTCTAATCTCCCAAAGTGTAGTACAGTATATTTTCTCCAGTGTACATAGGACATTTTCCAAGGTAGACCACATTGTCGGTCACAAAAAAAAAATCTCCATAAAATAAAGAAGACAGAAATAATATCAATCATCCTCTCATTTTGCAATGCATTAATAGAGAAAGTAAATTACAAATAGCAATAAAGGAAAAAAGAAATCACTGTCAAACACTTGAAAATTAAACAAATTAGAATGAAGACTTGAGTTACGAGAACATATGGGACACAGCCAAAGTGGTGTTAAGGGTGAAAGTTCATAGCAATACAAGCATTAATTAAGAAGCAAGAAATGTCCCAAATAAATCTTAGCAGCACAGTTTAAGCATCTAGAAAAAGACAAACATATGAAACCCAAAGGATCAAAAGAAAGGAAATAATAAATGGTACAGTGGAAATCAATGCAATGGGAAAAAAAATTTCCAAAAGAGGAATGAAGCCATGAATCCTTTGGAAGAAGAAAAAAATATTTAAAAACTATTATCTAGAGAAAGAAAGAACGAAAGAAAGAAAGAAAGAAAGAGAGAGAGAGAGGGAGGGAAGGAGGGTGACAAAAAGACTAATAAAATGAAATAGAAATGCAAGGAGAAATGTCAGAACAGGTACTATAGAAGTTCAAAGGATCATTGGGATTAATATAACCTATCTATTTCATGAAATTAGAAAATCTGGAATAAAATTGATAGATTTTTGGTCTTAAACTTAAGAAACCAAGAAGAAATAAAGCTCCTAAAGAAATAACCAAAAGCTATCAAAGAAATGGAAAAGTTTATCAAGTCACTAAAAATGAAAGCCCAGGTCCAGATGATTTAATTAGCAATTTTTTAAAACCATGAAGACCCACTTCTAGTCCTTTTCAGGCTCTTCTATAAAGTTTCTTTTGAGACAAACATCTTGATGCAAAGTGCAGAGACACCACTAAAACACATAAACACACACAGATACACAAACTGTGTGTTCCAAAAATAAACATGGCTCTCTTGCTCTCTCACTGAGTGCATTCGGTGGTCTAGAGCCACTTAAGCTCACTGGTGATCAGTTGCAGCTTATTCCAATCTAGTCTCCCTCTGCCTCCTTCCAGTCTCACCCATTCCCTTATTCCTGCTCCCTGTGCCGACTTTCACAACCTTATAGAGCAAATCATGGAAGTAGCAATTATACATAGGTCTGATTATAATATCAACAGAGGTAAAGTTTTTCTCTCGGGGAAGCTTCTTCTAGGACAAATTCTCATCCAGTAAGGTGATCTACCTAAGAACAAAATACCATCTGGATATATTTCTCCTTTCCTTAATCCAAAAACCATTTAATCATTCATCTTAATTCTATTTCTTAATAATATTAGTCATTTTGTATGGACACGGTAAGAGATATATTAAGCTTATGGGGTGGGTCTCCTGGGGACAGGTTGCTACAGATCTCAGTCTGTAGTACTCAGGCCAGATTAGTTCTTCCTAACCCCAGCAGGGTTCTTGTCCAGTTGTTTCTCTTTGAATCCTGACAGAATTTGTCCCTGACCATGCTCTTAACTTATTGGAGGTTTAAGTCAAATAAACATGACAGATACCCAGGAGTAAATATTATCCGGAGACAATTACTCTCAACACACAAAAACAGTATTACCTGTCTTCCTGTGTCTATACAAAAAGGACATTGCTCTAAAGTCAACTATGCAAAGGACAAAAGGAAAAGAGAAAAGCAATATTTCACTTACAAATACAAAATTCATAGTCCTTAGAAGAATCTGACCTTAAAAATCAAAGGTTCTAGTTTGGCGATATAGGTGATTAACAGATAGGGGAAGCAGAGTACAGAGAAGTTAATGATAAACACAGAGGAAGGGGAGTGCCTCCAGAGCACTGTGATGGGTGTAACCCAATGAACCTACACTCTTTGCAGCAGAGGAGAAAGGGTGGAGGAGAAAGGACAAACCAATGTTGTCCTACACATAATCATAGGTTTATATCCTTGATTAATATAGACACAAATGCCTATTTTGTGAAACAGAATACTAGCAAATCAAAGTCAACAATATATTAAAAGATGATGACCAAGTGGTATTTTTTCCAGAGTCCAAAGATGTTTTAATATATGCATGCCAATCAATTTAATAAATCATATTAATATGAGGAAAATAGAAACTACATTATCATATCAGCTGATGTAGATAAATATTTGGCAATATATCATACCCATTCACGATAAAAATTCTCAACAGTAGAGGAAGAGAGGGAAATTTATTTATTTATTTATTTATTTACTTATTTATTTATTTATTTGACTTTTGGGTCACACCTGGCATTGCTCAGGGCTTGCTTCTGGTTCTGTACTCAAGAATCACTCCTGGTGATGTTCTTGGGACTCTATGGGATGCCAGGATCAAACCTGGGTTAGCTGTGTGCAAGGCAAATGCTGTGCCTGCTGTACTATTGCTCCATCCCCAAGAGAAGGAAATTTATTCTATAGTCAAAGCTATTGACTATGTACACACAGATAACATCTCATTCAACAGAGAATGGAACTGTTAGCTTTCCCTCTCTAGATGAGGCCCAAAATGAGATTGCCCTCATTCATCATTATTATTCAATACAGTGCTGGAAGTATTTGCCATAACAATTAGTTAATAAAAAGATTTTTTAAGCCCATTCTGGCTGGAAAATAAATCAAATTATCAGTATTTGCAAATGTTATAATACTATGCTTATAAAACCTAACACTAACCAAAAACCTCATACAAAGAATAACTTTGTACACTAATGTGAGTCTACAAAGTCAACATTCAGTAATCTATACCATTCCTGTAAGACAAGAATAAAATATAAATTAAAGAAATAAAAATAAACAATGCTATTCTAAACAATTCTGCCTCAAAAAATCGAATAACTGGGAAACACCTTTAAAAAAGGAGGTGAAAGATTAAAAAAATGTATTTCATGTTAAAGAAATAAAATGAGACATAAGGAAATGGAAACAGTCCCTTGTTCCTGGATTAAGATTAATATTTTCAAAATGAAAATCCTGCTCAAAGAAATATACTCAATGCAGTTTTTAAAATAATACCCATGTAAAGCTTGAAATACATGGACCAAATGCTTCTGAAACTTATTTGGAATAGAAAACCCATCCCAGATAGTTAAAGCAAATTGAGAGTGGTAGAATGACTTTTCTTTTCCCATCTTTAAATTATACTATAATCCTACAATAGGTACTGGAAAAAGGATACCCTCAACCTGCAGAAATGCCTAAAACAGATATTAAATATTTGACAAAGGGGATTTGATTCTGAAGTAGTGAAAAAAAGCCTCATTAGCAAATTGTGGTGGGAATATTGTATAGTCACATGTTAAAATAGCTCACACTATCTCATACTATAAACAAAAGAAAATGAAAAATGCATTTTAAAGACCTCAATATTACACCTGAGTCCATAAAACATATTGAGAAGACATAGACATAATCCTATATGACATTGTATCCAGAGGAATCTTTAGAGTTTTGATATAACCAGAGACAAAAATGAAAAAACAAAAAATTTAACTAGGTCAAAAGAAAAAACTACTGAACTTCAAAAGAAACAATAACCAGATCAAAAGCACTCCAAAGAATGGGAGAGAAAATTTCACCACTACTTATCTTGGACAAATAATTAATATCCAAAAGATATATAAAGTACTTGTAAAACTTAACAAGTTAAAGCAACAAAGCTTATAAAAATGGGAGCAGAGGTTAAGGGAAACTTTATCAAATAAGAGATATAGATTGCTAATAAATATCTACATTATTTATCTTCTGGTAAATTCAAATTTAAAAAAAAATAGTGAGATATTGCCTTATACGATCAAAAACAAGAGAAACAACTAGTAGGGTGATAGAACCTTTTTGCTAGTGAGAATGTATACTGATTCAACCAATTTGAAAAGGAAATGAACACCTCAAAATATTAAGAATTGTGCCTCCATTTTACATAGTAATTCTACTTCTTGGTATGTACACCAAGGCCCTAAAACACTACTCAGAAAAGACATTTCTGCTCCTACGTTCATTGCAAAAGTATTCACAATACTTAATATATGGAGCAACTCAAGCAACCAAGAACAAATAACAGGATACAGAAGCAGTAATATGCATATACAACTGAATACTGCCCAATTACATAAAAAGACAAAATTATGCAACTTGCCTCTCCAGAGATAGAACTGGGGGTATCATACTGAGCAAAGTTTATCAGAGGGGGACAGCTACAAAATTCTCTCTCATATGTAGGATACAAAGAGACATAGTAAGTGAATAACAAGTATCCAAAGACAACAGAACGTTTTAACTGATCTACAGAACTGAGCTTCCATAGGCAGGGATATGTTGTGGGGCAAGTGGAATAGTTCGGGAGGGAGTGCCTGAGACAGTAATGGAGGAAAATGGTCACTGATGAGAGTGTGGTTTTGGGATGTTGTATGCAGGAAACTATCGTAAACAGTATTATAAATATTTGACAAAAATTAAAAAAAATAAAACTGTAACAAACATACAAGAATAATCAATGATAAGTCAATGATATTAATAATAAACATACACAGAATACAAAAGTGATGGCTAATATTTTATCAGTATCAAGGCCACGTATCAAGTATCAGTATCAAGACAATTCTCTGGCAAGATAATGCGTAGGCACCACAGTGGACCCCAAGTAAACATAGTCACCATAACTCCTATGCCACAATTAGGAACATGGTCACGTGTGGGCACAACAACAACTCGCTGATCACAGTGTCTGAGTGTGTGAGCCACACAGCCAGATGAGCGATTCCCCCTTTAGTATCAGAGCTGAAAATGTGCAAATACTACAGTCAGGCATGTATGTGACCCTTGACCATTGAAACAGCAACCAAGGGAAAAGGAAAATGCCCTTAAATTTTTTATTAAAATTAAAAAATAACTGAGTGGGTATAAAGACAATTGCTGAGGGATGGAGAGATACTGGAGCAGGTAGGGCACTTGCCTTATAATTGGCTGACTGTGTTCTATCCCCAGTACCTGAAATGGCTCTCTGACCCTTGCTAAAATCTTAGCGCTGGGACGAATGGAGACATTGCTGGCACCCGCTCAAGTATGTCGATGAACAATGGGATAACTGGCTACTTGCTCAAAGCCAAGTAGCCAGTTATTAAACATAAATGTATAAACAAAAGCACAAATTAAAATGTTACATTTGTAAAATTATTTGTATAAAATTGCATATAGCATCCTTCTAACATCAAAATGTGATCTGATATGTGCATAAACCTAGGAAATTTTTCTTAATATGTTAAAATACCTATCATCATTAGTGGAATGAATTTTTAAATTTTCTCTTGAATATAAGCTACTTGCAAGATGTAGTAAAGCATCATAATTCAGGACTGACATTCTGGCATAGGATCATCTTAGTTTGATTTTGATTTAAAAATTCATGATCTTTGTGATTCACTAATAATTTCTTAATGTTCAGAATGGTAGTATGCAAAATATTAATAATAAGTAAAATAATTTAGACATCATAGTGTTGACATAGAATTAATTTAGTTAGCACATTAGCATACTAAATGTACATCAAGTTCTTAAACTTTAATACTAGATACACAAAGAACTCTAATTCTATCTGTTATTGTATTGTGAGGTTCTACTGTGTGGGCAGGATACTCTCAGTAGCTTGCCGGGCTTTCCAAAAGGGAAGGAGGAATTAAACCCAGGTCGGCCACATGCATGGCAAATGTCCTACCTGCTGTGCTATCGCTCCAGTCGTATTTGGTATGCCAAAAACAATAACAACAAGTGTCACAATGAAGATCTTACTGGTGCCTGCTAGGTCAAATTGATGAACAACAGGACAACAGTGCAACAGTGCATTGTGTTGTCACAACTTTAAAAGTTTTTTAATGAGGAAAATTTTACCTAATGCAGAATATCCATAAATATACCATTTGATGAATTTTTATGCTAAACATGAATCAATCTCGCAGTTACTAAAATTAAGATGCTTCTTGTATAATTAATTACAAAAATTAATGGTTTCTTGTAAGTTTAAGAAATTCTCTTCTAATTTTTGCTTTGATCACCTACCTTGCATAAGCACAGGCTATTCTGTTGCCCATCATCAAATATTATTTGGTCCTGCTCTTCTAGAGTGGAAGCCCCAAGCTCTTTGGACCATATCATATTCTTATTCTTACTTTGCTTAAAGAGAATATATATCCTTACTTTTTCTTACTTTGTAATCCATTAATACAACATTTTTATTGATCCATATTGCTGTATATCTGTAGTTTGGTTTTAGTTTTCTCTTAAGGATTTAACATCGTATGACAACATTCCAATTTGCTGTCCTATATTAAACCAAAATACTAATCACTTCATATTTATGATTTTTGATATCATAAATATTTATCACATAATATTTATCATATTTTCAAATGTATTTTTTCTCTTGCTTACTCATGAGTCAAGCAAAATTACCAATACTTTATTAGGTAGAGATTCCACAGGAATTAATCAGTATTCCAGTTCTTCACCTATTATTCAAATTTTGGTGTGGACCCAGTAATTTGGTTCTTAGCTCTAGTGATGCAGATGTGGACCCATCAGTGCTCAAGAACTACCATGAAAAAAAAAAAGAACTACCATGGCCATAACCAGGGTGGTGAAGGAGACATGTAATACGGAATACTAAATTCGGGTCTTATGTACACGTGATATATGTTCCGCCACTTGAACTATCTTCCCAAACCCTAGCTCCTAATTTTGTTGGGCTGACGGTTTTTAGATGCCACATCCAGTGGTGCTCAGGGGTCAGGGCCTTCTACTCAGAAGACTTTGAGGTATATCCACACCTGAAGGTGTCTAAAGGACATATACTTCAGGTGCAAGGACTCACCCCAAAACCTCACACATGCGAGGTGTCTGCACTACCATTTGAGATATTTCCCTTTTTGGACAAGAAATTTACTCAAACACTGATCCAAATTTTCATAGCTGGATTCATGAGGACCATATCGCTGTCATGCTCTTCTGTTGGGATGCCTTAATTTTTGGCAACAGTGTAATACTGAACTCAGATTACAAACGGAGACTAGTATTCCTCCCCTCAATTTTCTGCAAAGGCATGTATGTGATTGTTATTATTTTTCCTTTAATAAGCTAATTCAGACAGACAGTCTCTCACCCTGATCATTCCATTTTAGGCCATGGGTCCTAAAGTGGAGTTCTTTGGGTGAACTTCTCAGACCTATCTTGTCATTAAAATCACCAACAATGATCTTGTAGAAGGTGTGGTCTTCTTTATAGAACTTCTCCAGTTCCATATAGAACCTCTCAATTTCTTCTTCATTGTAATTGGAAGTTGGTGCATAGACAATGAAGATAGAAACTGCAGGAAGTGAGCCACATCTATTTAAGCGTGATCGTCCGATTCAGGTTGTTAGGCATTGGAATGAATCAATGCTCATGGCCAAGTTCGTGTTGACAAGAACAACAACACCACCGACGCCTCTGCTGTTGCATGTTCCAAGGAACAATTCTTCTCCAGTGTTGAAAATGGTGTGATGTGATTGATGTCTTCTTGTTTCGGTCAGACCAATGATGTCGTATTTGATCTTCTGCGCTTGCACCATCAGGTCCTCGATGGATGCTTCTGATGCCAGCGTATGTGCCATGAAAGTGCAGACAATCATTTTTGTCTTTCTTCGCTTTGGTAGTCTAGTTCATCCCTGAGATTTTTTCAGCCTCTCTTTGCTCATCTTTCTTAATGCTGCCGTATTGGGGGCTCTTTCGGTGTCAGGTGAATGAGGCCAATTGTTGTTACTGTTGTTGGCATATCAAATATGCCACGGGTAGCTTGCTAGGCTCTGTCGTGTGGGTGGGATACAATCGGTAGCTTGTCGGGCTCTCCGAGAGGGATGGAGGCTTTTAGGGCGGCCTCCAATTGCCCTTAGACATGTTGCCATGGTTCACACCAAATTTGAACCCTATCAAATATGGTGCGAGAATAATGGGCATTAGTTTCTTATGGTGTGTTGCACAGCCGTGAAGCAGCCGCGCAGTCTGGAAACCAGCCTGGAGCGTGGCTGTGACTGGGTAGTGGATGTTAAATGGAACGATCAGGGTGAGAGACTGTCTTAATTCATCATGTCGACCAAGACCATCCATGGTAACTCACAGTTCCAGAAGGCCGAATCTAAACACTGGACATGGGAGTCTCCCGGTGGACAGTTCCACAATGAAATTGACCCATCATATTCAATCAAAGGTTTTGCCTGAACAATGTCGCTGTTGTCCCAAAATTCCAAATGGGATCCGACCACCATCTCCTTCATGCAAAATTCTACTTCATAGAGCAGAGAGAAAGGTCTGCAAAATTTAAGTCTCAGAAGGCAACTCCCAGAATGACCACCAACTGGGAGCTCTTTGGCACTACTGCAGCAATGTGGGAAGATGCCGTCCTTGACAACATTGACAAGGAATACAATCGACTGGTTCAGCATCTCCATAAATGTATGAAGAATGTCGAGAGCGAGAAAGCCACAAACAGACGCCTGTCTTTGGAAACTCTCAAGCTCATTCATCAACGTGATTTGGCTCAAGCCTCAGGCAACCACAAGCTAATGTCCAAGCTCACAAAGCTGTGCAGAGATTCGGTAAAGGAAGACCTCAAAGAGAGAAGAGCAGCAGTGTTGGCCAGTACAACAGAAGCTGAGAAAAGTATTCTCAATGCTCGTCTGTCCTTCGCCAACTACAAGACCGAGATGACTGCCCTCCAACATTCCGATGGATCTATCACATCTTCCAGAAAGGCAATGGAGAGGATTATTCATGACTTCTACTCGGATCTCTTTGACAGCCATGTCCACCTGCCCACATTCCAAATTCGGCAGGATGGATAGTCATTCCCAACGTTCTCCCTTCTGAAATCCAACATGCCATTCCGTTGGTAAAGACACATGCAGCACCTGGTCCGGACAAGGTCAGACCCGAACAACTGAAGAATCTGCAGCCAGTACAATACACTGGCTTGGCTCTTTACACACTACCTGTCTGAATGCAAGGTTCTGTCTCAGTGAAAAACCAGTAGGACTGTTCTATTGTACAAGAAGGGAGGCATCCACAACATCAGCAACTATCGCCCAATCTGCCTGCTCTCTGTCGTCTACAAGTTGTTCACTTCTGTCATCCTGAATAGAATAGGCAGAACACTAGACGAAGGACAACCATATGAGCAAGCCGGGTTCCAAAGGGGATTCAGCACGATAGACCATATCCACACAGTGACCAAACTCATTGAAGTTTAGCGAGAGTTCAAGATGCCGCTCTGTCTGACGTTCATCGACTTAAAGAAGGCCTTCGATTCTGTTGAGACTGAGGCGGTCATCAAATCCTTAGCCAAACACGGTGTTCAAACTTAGTATGTTAAAATCCTCCTTGAGCTATATTGTGGATTCATCACCAGGACCTCACCATTCTACAGGGAAGTGATCATTGATGTAGATAGAGGGGTGCGACAGGGTGATACCATTTGACCGAAACTCTTCAGTGCCACCCTCGAGAACATCATGAGACAACTGGACTGGGAAGGAATGAGAGTGAAGATAGACAGTCGGCAATTACACACCTCCACTTCGCTGATGACATCATTCTCATAACACCAAACATTAGCCAAGTGGCGCAAATGCTGGCCAACTTCGACCATGAGTGTGGAAAGGTCGAATTGCAGCTGAATCTCAAAAAGATGATGCTCATGAAAAAACGAACTAGTCCCTGAAGCTTCATTAGCTCTCGATGGAATGAACATCTCCGAATGCAGCAGCTATGTGTACCTGGGTCGAGAAATCAACATGAGGAAAGACTTGGCGCCAGAACTGCGCAGGAGGAAGAGAGCAGCGTTGAATACCTTCAAGAGCGTCGAAGAGGTGGTTAAGAGAACGAAGGACCTCTGACTCCGGGCACATCTTTTCAATTCCACCGTTCTTCCTGCACTAACTTATGCCTCAGAGACCTGGGCCCTACACAAACAGGATGAGAACGCTATTTGGATATCCCAAAGAGGAATCGAAAGAGCTGTGCTAGGAGTATCACGTCTCACTCCAGTGAGAAAAGGAATCTGGAGTTCTGACCTGCATCGATGACCAAGAATCAGGGACACTGTCTCGTGTGCCAAGGCATCAAAAATCAGATGGGCCGGTCATGTAATGTGATTCAGAGAAGACAACCGCTGGACTAGAGCTGTTACTGACTGGATTCCACTGGACGTCAGAAAACCTCGTGGCTGCACACCAACTAGATGGTCAGATTTCTTCGTCAAATTCCTAAATGAACAATTTGAGGCTCTTCCTACTCCTGGAGAAAGGAGATATCACTGGGCTGCACGGGCACGCGACAGGGACAAATGGAGACATTACTGGCGCCCACTCGAGCAAATTAAAGATCAATGGGTCAACAAGCGATACAAGTGAAGCTTATAGAATGTACTGTTAAAACAAACTAAGGGGCTGGATTGACAGCACAGAGTGTAGGGTGTTTAACTTGCCGACCTGGATTCAATTCCCAGCATCCCATATGGTCCCCCAAGCAACGCCATGAGTAATTCCTGAGTACAGAGCCAGGAGTAAGCACTGTGGATCGCCGGGTGTCACCCAAAAAGAAAAAAATCTAAGTCTGAATTTTTGATTATTACATAAATATTATTTATAAATTCAATTTACTCTTATAAAATGTAATAGTACTGGGAACACAGAGATAGTTCAAGTAGTACAGAGCATGTCTGGCATTTGCTAAGTTTGATTCTTGAAACATATGCTCCCTGAGTGTTAATTTGGGGGCCATAGGGTTGTACTTGACGGTCATATGGTCAACTCTATTACTTTTTTATAGTTATTAATATATTTGCATTTCTTATTTTTTGTTTTTTTATTTAATAATAAATTTATTTATTTTTAATTAATGAATCACCATGAGGGTACAGTTACGGATTTATACACATTTGTGCTTATGCTTCCCCCATACAAAGTTCGGGAACCCATCCCTTCACCAGTGCCCATACTCCACCACCAGTAAAACCAGCATCCCTCCCATCCTCCCCAATCCCATCTCCCCCCACCCCACCCTGTCACTGTGGCAGGGCATTCCCTTCTGTTCTCTCCCTCTAATTAGCTGTTGTGGTTTGCAATAAAGGTGTTGAGTGGCCACTGTGCTCAGTCTCTAGCCCTCATTCAGCCCGCAACTCCCTTCTCCCACATGGCCTTCGACTACATTATAGTTGGTGATCCCTTCTCTGAGTTGCCCTTTCCCCAGAATGTGAGGCCAGCCTCCAAGCCATGGAGTCAACCTCCTGAGTTGTTTCTACAGTTCTTGGGTGTTAGTCTCCCACTCTGTTATTTTATATGCCATAGATGAGTGCAATCTTTCTATGTCTGTCTCTCTCTTTCTGACTCATTTCACTTAGCATGAAACTTTTCATGCCGATCCACTTAAATAAAAAACTCGTGACCACTTTTTTTCTGACAGCTGCATAGTATTCCATTGTATAGATGTACCAAAGTTTCCTCAACCAGTCATGCGTTCTAGGGCATTCGGGTTTTTTCCAAATTCTGGCTATTGTAAACACTGCTGCGATGAACATACATGTGCAGATGCCATTTCAATTATACTTTTTTGCCTCTCTGGGATATATTCCCAGCAGTGGTATTGCTGGGTCAAATGGGAGCTCAATTTCTAATTTTTTGAGAATCGTCCATATTGTTTTCCAGAAGGGCTGAACCAGTCGGCATTCCCACCAGCAGTGTAGAAGGGTCCCTTTCTCGCCACATCCTCTCCAACAGCGGTTGCTTTTGTTCTTTTGGATGTGCGCTAGTCTCTGTGGTGTGAGGTGGTATCTCGTGGTTGTTTTGATCTGTATCTCTCTGATGATTAGTGATGTAGAGCACTTTTTCATGTGCCTTTTGGCCATTCGTATTTCTTCCTTGGTAAAGTTTCTGTTCATTTCTTCGCCCCATTTTTTGATGGGGTTGGATGTTTTCTTCTTGTAGAGTTCAACCAGTGCTTTATATACCATTGATATCAACCCCTTATCTGATGGGTATTGTGTAAATATCCTTTCCCATTCTGTGGATAGTCTTTGGATTCTGGTCACTGTATCTTTTGCGGTGCAGAAGTTTTTTAGTTTAATGTAGTCCCATTTGTTGATCTCTGTTTTTACTAGATTGCTTAGTTCCGTGTCACCTTTGAAGATACCTTTATCTTCAATTTCGTGGAGGGTTTTGCCAACCTTGTCTTCAATGTACCTTATGGTTTGTGGTCTAATGTTGAGGTCTTTAATCCATTTTGATCTGACTTTTGTGCATGGTGTCAGGTCAAGGTCTACGCCCATTTTTTTGCATGTGGTTGTCCAGTTGTGCCAGCACAATTTGTTAAAGAGGCTTTCCTTGCTACACTTCACATCTCTTGCTCCCTTATCAAAGATTAGATAATCATACATTTGGGGTTGTGTGTAGGGATATTCCACCCTGTTCCATTGGTCTACGGCTCTGCCTTTGTTCCAGTACCATGCTGTTTTAATTGTTACTGCTTTGTAGTAAAGATTGAGGTTGGGGAGGGTGATGCCTCCCATCGTCTTTTTCCCAAGAATTGTTTTAGCTATCCTTGGACGTTTGTTGTTCCATATGAATTTTAAGATTGCTTGATCCATTTCTTTGAAGAATGTCATGGGTATACTTATAGGGATCGCGTTGAATCTGTATAATGCTTTGGGGAGTATTGCCATTTTGACAACATTGATTCTCCCTATCCACGAGCAGGGTATATGTTTCCATTTCCTCATGTCCTCTTTGATTTCATGGAGTAGTGTTTTGTAGTTTTCTTTGTAGAGGTCTTTTAATTCCTTGGTTAAGCTGATTCTGAGGTACTTGATTTTCTGGGGCACAATTGTGAATGGGATTGCTTTTTTATGTCCATTTCCTCTGCCTCATTGTTTGCATATATGAAGGCCATGGATTTTTGGGTATTGATTTTGTAGCCTGCAACTTTACTGTATAAGTCTATTGTTTCTAAGAGTTTCTTAGTAGAGGTTTTAGGCTTCTCTAGATATAGTATCATATCATCTGCAAATAGTGAGAATTTGATTTCTTCCTTTCCTATCTGGATGCCCTTAATCTCTTTTTCTTGTCTAGTAGCTATCGCAAGTACTTCCAGTACTATATTGAAGAGGAGTGGTGAGAGTGGGCATCCTTGTCTTGTGCCTGATCTCAGAGGAAAGGCCCTTAGTTTTTCCCCGTTGAGGATAATGCTTGCCATAGGCTTGTGATAGATGGCTTCAATTATCTTGAGGAAAGTTCCTGCAAACCCCATTTTGGCGAGGGTTTTCATCATGAAAGGATGTTGGATCTTGTCAAATGCTTTCTCTGCATCTATTGATATGATCATATGGTTTTTATCTTTGCTTTTATTGATATGGTGGATTATGTTGATTGATTTCTGAATGTCAAACCATCCTTGCATCCCCGGGATGAATAGCACTTGGTCGTGGTGTATGATCTTTTTGATGAGTTGTTGGATCCTATTTGCCAGTATTTTGTTGAGGATCTTCGCATCGGTGTTCATCAGGGATATTTGTCTGTAATTTTCTTTCTTAGTGGTGTCTTTGTTTGCTTTTGGTATTAGGGAGATGTGTGCTTCATAGAAACTGTTTGGGAGAGTTCCTGTTTTTTCAATTTCCTGGAAAAGTTTGAGGAAAACAGGCAGCAGGTCTTCTTTAAATGTTTGGAAGAATTCGCCAGTGAAACCATCTGGGCCTGGGCTTTTGTTTTTGGGGAGGTTTTTGATCACAGTTTCAATTTCCTTAACATTGATGGGTCTATTCAGGTATTCCAAGTCTTCTTTGTTCAGTCTTGGGAGATTGTAGGAATCGAGGAATCCATCCATTTCTTTTAGGTTCTCCTGTTTTGTGGCATATAGACTTTTGAAGTAGTCTCTAATGACCTTTTGAATCTCACTGGTTTCTGTTATGATGCCCCCCTTTTCATTTCTGATTCGATTTATTAGGGTTCTTTCTCTTTCTTTCTTTGTGAGTCTTGCTAGCGGTTTATCAATCTTGTTTATTTTCTCGAAGAACCAGCTCTTTGTTTCATTGATCTTTCGGATTGTCTTTTTGGTTTCCATGTCATTAATTTCTGCTCTAATTTTTATTATTTCTTTCCTTCGATCTGGTTTGGGTTCCTTTTTCTGGTCCTTTCCTAGGTCTTGAGTCGTGAAGTAAGGTTGTCTATGTGGGCCCTTTCTTCCTTCCTGAGGAATGCTTGGAGAGCTATAAATTTTCCCCTTAGCACGGCTTTAGCTGCGTCCCATAGGTTTTGGCAGCTCGTGTCTTCATTCTCATTTGTTTCTAAGTATTTTTTGATTTCTTCCTTGATTTCCTTCCTGACCCATTCATTGTTCAACATTGAATTGTTTAATTTCCAAGTGTTTGACTTGATTCTCCGTGTCAGTGAGTGGTTAACTTCTATCTTCAGCGCATCGTGGTCTGAAAAGATGGTTGATACAATTTCTATTTTTCCGATTCTATTGAGGTATGTTCTGGGGCCCAGTACATGGTCTATTTTAGAAAATGTTTCGTGTGCACTGGAAAAGAATGTGTATTCTTTCTTTTGGGGGTGTAAGGCCCTGTATATGTCTATTAGGCCTCTCTCTTCAATTTCTTCTTTCAGAGTCAGTGTTTCCTTGTTGAGTTTTGTTCTTATCGATCTATCTAGAGGTGATAAGGCTATATTGAAGTCTCTGACTACTATTGTGCTGTTAGTGATGTCCTCTTTGAAGTCTGCTAGGAGTTGTTTTAAATATTTAGCTGGTCGCTCATTAGGTGCATATATGTTTAAGAGTGTGATTTCTTCCTGTTGTACCTATCCCTTGATAAACAGAAAATGACCTTTGCTGTCCCTTTTAATCTTTTTCAACCTGAAATCTATGTTGTCGGATATTACGATGGCCACTCCAGCTTTTTTAAGGGGGTTGTTTGCTTGCAGGATTGTTTTCCATCCTTTGACTTTGAGTCTATGTTTACTCTGTTTGTTCAGGTGTCTTTCTTGCAGGCAGCAGAATGTTGGGTTTAGTTTCTGGATCCATTTTGCCACTCTGTGTCTCTTTATGGGTGAATTTAGGCCATTGACATTGAGAGAGATTATTGTGATAGGATTTTGTGTCATATTTCTGTGGTATTTGTTGTTTTTATGTGGCTCCACCTTGTCTTACAGTAGCCCCTTTAGACCTTCTTTCAAGTTTGGTTTTGAGTCTATGAAGGACCTGAGCTGTTGTTTATCCGAGAAATAGTGTATGGTTCCTTCTAGTTTGAGTGAGAGTTTAGCCGGATAAAGTATTCTTGGTGAGGCATTCGTTTCGTTGAGTCTTTTCACTATGTCCCACCATTGTCTTCGGGCTCGGAGGGTTTCCTCTGACAGGTCTGCTGTAAATCTGAGGGGTGCTCCTTTGTATGCGATTTCCTTCTTTGACCTTGCTGCTTGCAGAATTGTGTCTCTATCCACAGCATCCGTCATTCTGACTATGATATGCCTTGGAGTCTTTTTATTCGGGTCTCTTTTTGCTGGTACTCTTCGGATTCCTTGGATCTGGATGCCTGCCTTCTCCAGCTCTGGGAATTTCTTAGCAATGATGTCTTTGACTGTGTTTTTTTTCATTGGGGTTACTTCCCTGAGGTTCTGGTACTCCAATGATTCTTATGTTGTTTCTCTGGATGTCATCCCCCAGGGCTCTGATTCGCTCTATAGCCATTTTGAGGTCTTTGGCCATGATTTGTTGTTGTCTATAAGCTTTATGCAGCTCATCTTCCAGGTCGCTGATTCTGTCTTCAGCTGTAGTCATTCTACTGTTGAGGGCATCTAGTGAGATTTTTAATTCGTCTACCTATTCCTTTATTTGTGTGACTTCCGTTTGTAGGTTTGAGATTTCTGTTCTCATTTCTTCCTGTATTTTCTTGGTGGACCGTTCCAGTGCTTCATTCATCTCCTCCCTTAGTTTATTGGATGTCTGTTCCATGTTTGCTTGGAGTAGGTCGACTCTCCTATAGATCTCCTCTCTGAATTGTTTATCTGAGAGGTCGTAGATGTGAGTAGCCCCCATTGATGTTTCTGGACTTTTTTCTTCTCCCTCTCTTGGTGGAGGGGATTTTCGCTGCTTCCTCATATTGTTACGGAAGTATAGAGTTGGAACTTTGTAGTTATTTATTCCTTTTTCTTCTTGTGGAAAGAAGGGTTTCTGATCCTGCTAAACTTCCCTTATTAACTGACAGCTTTTATAGTGTCAGACTAAGCTAATGGCTATTTTGCGTGTTTGAGATCCCACAAGTGAATTTTCAAAAAAATACAAGTATGATTGAGCTGAGGTAAGAAAGAATAACTGCGGCCGCAGCTCTGAGAGGAGGCCACGCCCACTTTAGACCATGCCCACTAAGATACGGGACACGCCCCCAGTGTCTTCCTGCGAGGGCGGGCCGCAGTTAGGGGGCCAGGTCAGGAGACGGGGCGCGGAGGACACGGGGTGGGGCGGCTGCAGGATCTCAGGGAGTCCAGGCGGTGGGAAGCGGGCTGCATTTCTTATTTTTAATCTCTGCCAAAAGTTCCATGAAAATAAACACAACTTTAAGCCATTGTTAAGTCTAATGTTTTAGTTGGGAGGCACAGAAAAAAAAAAACTCCTTTAAATTCCAAACAGAACTACTCCTCACCTTCCTACTCAGGTTCAGAAAATGAAGCAGGAGTTTTCAAACAGTAAGGTTGTTTCTTTTTCTCCCTAGTATAGACACAGATAGCTGACTTAGGTCACTGCTTTAGCTAGGCAAAGAATAGACGTGATGTAAGATAGTTGCAGAGAACTCATCTTGGTAAGCCTCTGTAAACTCTCAGAACGAACATTCTGGGTTCCTCCCATTCAAATGATTCATACAATCATGTCGCTTACAGAAATTAAAAACAACTATAAAAGTCCTGATTGCCCATGCAATTCAATAACTCACTAGCTACTAAATCATTTCACTAATGTAAACACTGGTGGGTGTACTCTGTTGTGCTCCAAGAATCATTGGTTATGTCTCCAGTCATCTCTGAGTATAGGCATGTGTGACATCATGTCTGAGCATGATCTCCCAGCCCCACCATCAGCTCCACTGATCTAAGCATTTCCAGCTCTGCAAACACCAGACTGAACTATCCAGGGAGACTCTCTTCAAAAATAAATAGGAGCTGGGGCTGGAGCAATAGCACAGCAGGTCGGGCATTTGCCTTGCACGCGGCTGACCTGGGTTTGATTCCCAGCATCCCATATGGCCCTCTGAGCCGGGATGATTCCTGAGTACAGAGCCAGGAGTAACCCCTGTGGATCGCTGGGTGTGACCCAAAAATGAAAAAAAAAATAGGAGCTGGAAAGATGGTATAGTGGCTAATTGACTTGCCTTGCATGCAGCTGGCACAGGTTCAATCCCCTGGGCTGCAAATGGTCTTCTGAGTGGCACCAAGAATGATCTCTGAGCATAGCACCAGGATTTGAGAACAGCCAGGTGTGGACCCCAAAGAAAGAAATAGATAAATAAACAGAAACAAATAACATAAGACCAGGGCAGCCAAGAAAGTCTAGTAAGGGAAACATGTGGTAATCTCCTCTAGAATCATTGCAAATCTACAGTAGAAGTTGAATGTATCTAGAAGCTAACAAAAAACCAAACCATTATGAACAAATATTTCACACCAAATGGAGGAAGAAAGTGCCTGGAGATATTAGAACCACATGGATAACATCATCAAAGAGGAAACTTCAATGAGCAACAAATTGCTATCAGGAAGAGATTCTAAAAGCATAGATCTTTACCTTGTGGAGTAGGATGGGATTTTGCTAAAATCTTTCACCTCAATCCTACACTCTTATACCTACAATATTGTAAAAGGAAGCAATAAATTATAGGATATAAGCAGGGGTCAGAGTTACTGGAAAATTCTATCTTGGTCTATTACAACCCTCCTGGTGGACATCTTGCTCTCAATCTCTGTAGCAGTAGACTCTGAGATAAAATTCCACAGAACTCTAGACATCCCTAAAAGCTCAACAATTCTGGTAGCAGAGAGACATTATGGAATAGAGTTGGTAAGCTTCTCTTCTACTTTTTGTTTTTAGCTATATTCCTGTTTCCATTTTTTTTCTTTTATAGATTCTATTATGTATTCCTCAGAGAGCTGATTTGGTTAGTGGCAATTAGTTGCTTGAATTGTTGTTTTGAATTTTTCCTCAAGTTGCTTACGTATATCTGTTCTATTAGGAGTGCTAAGATAGTGTGCACTCAGGAACATTTCTGAACTAAATTCAGGAAATATAGCAGGCACTGTGATTCCTAGCTACCTGCTTTTGTTCAATAAGATAGGAACTCCAATTATTTTATGACTTTTCTCTCTGCTATACATTTTTCCTTCAACTTCTGTATTTTTGTCTCTCAGATGAGTTTTCTGCAGATAATACATATTTAGGTTTTGCTTATTATTATTTCTGATAATCTCTGATTTTTATACCAAGACTGAGAGTATTGACAGAATGTAGTTAGAGTGGTTAGGAGGATTATTTCTAAAGTATTGGCATGCACTTTATTTTCATCTTATCTGATTTTTGTTCTCTCTTTTCTTGAGAAATTTCTTTAAAATTTGAGTCACCCCCTTTGGAGAGGATATTCCATTTCATTTCCTAGAATGGCTTTTGGCTATAACTCTTTTCCTTTTTCATAATGATAAATTCTTATAGAAGCATCTAAAGTGATCAAGTATATATAATCTCACCAGAACAGAGAAACTTAGCCAAGGTCAAGGAATCGAGAGCAAAAGAAAAAATGCAGTATATGGAATAGCAAGTTTTGATTTTCACTGGCTCACTGGACACTCTCAATTACGGGTCTTTGAAATGAAGGCACTAAGTGTCATATGAAATAAATATGGATTAGAAATTCAGAACATGAAAGGAAAATAAACAACAATAATATAAATTGGGAGTGTGCTAATTTTATACTCATTGATTTGGAAGGTGCCAGAGAAATTGTGTGGCTAGGTAATTTTCAGGAAATAGTAATTTTTGTGTACCAAACACACTTTCTAACCTTACTCTTTTGGATTACTTCACTTATGTCCAATTATTTTTCCTAGCTTCTGAGGAGTCATGGACTGAACACTAAGGCATTAGAGTTCAACCTGGTAGAAACAGAAAAAAAAGGCAAGAAAATAGAACTCCTAGAAATAGAATTCACTCATTAATATTTTTAATGTTATATTCTCAAAAATATTTAGAATCTCTTCTTGGTCATACCTAACATACAATTCAAATCATTAGGAACTCACAGGACTCATTTCATGGCAACAGGCACTAGATCAGATAAGATCTGTTCCTGTCTGTATAGCAAAGAAGACCTGTCCCTGCATAGTGACCCAGTAGGGAGTGTCTGAGCACATTTTACAAGCACCAGATATTTGAACTTGAGTCTCACCCAACCCTCCAAGAATTGTCACCTACACTTAGTGATTCATTCCTAACTGCAGCATCTAGCCCTAATTGGGATTGGGCCAGAGCAAAGCAGAGTTGGAAAAGATAGGTCAGTAATGCTAAGCTTTCTGTGATTGGACGATCCTCTTAAGCCAAGACCCCTTATAAAATATGCATGTATTTGGTAATAAAATGAACGTTCAGCCATCAGATATCTCCCAAAGTGGTTTCTCTGAGCGCCTGTCATTCTTTGCCCCACATCTGCCAGGACCTGGTAAGGACCATGTCTGGGCAGATTGGGGAAAAAATATTCCCCAACAATTTCTGATATTAGAGAATTTTGTCATTTTTATACTCTTCTAAATAATAATATTTATAATAATAAAGTAATGTTAAAGGAAAACTACTCCAAATAAGATAAGTTAAACTGTCAATATATATATATATATATATATATATATATATATATATATATATACCTGAGTTTTTGAAGTTCTCTGCTGCTCCTGCTTTTGTTCTATTGAATGTGTGTCAGTCTTTGTGTTGTGAGATGATATTTAATAGAGAAGGAATCACTGTAAAGATGGTTGGAAGGACTATTCAGTATGGGAGATGTGTGCTGAAAGTAGATAAAGGACCAAATGTGGTAGTCTTTCAGAATCTATATTGTAACCATAATGCCCAAATGTAGTGAGAGAGTATGGGTGCAATTGTCTGCCATAGAGGCAGAGGGAGAGTGGGAAGTGGTGGTATATTGGGACATTGGTTGTGGAGAATGTGCACTGGTTGAGGGATGGGTGTTTAATCATCATTACATGACTGAAACTCAAACAAGAAAGCTTTGTAACTGTGTCACAAAGTGATTCAATAAATTTTTTTTAAAAAGAATTAGATGTCGAAATTAAAAGAAAATCGTGTACTACACACTCATTGTTTACTCCCTCACTGTCTAGACTGAGTAGCAGACCACATGCCCTTTTCTTAGGCAGGCTTAGAGCAATCTTAAGTGCTAGCATCTTAACTATTGAACATCTAAATCAGCCTTATTCTTTTGAGAAGCAAACGCAAAAATGTGATGAGGTAAGCAAACAATTTTTAGAGAAGCTCTTTGAGAGAAAAAAGTGAAAAAATCTAAGGAAGTTCAAGAGACATCCAGTATAAGTCATCATGAAGAGAAGGAATGTATGCTCTGAGCTAACTCCTCTTCGCCACAATATTTACAGCAGACAACAAAATCAAGGAGCCTTTTAGCCAAAGTTGGTCCTGTGAGTAGGATTGTTCTGGCCTTCCAAGTGACTGATTGTGAGCTACTAGTGGAGCCTTAGGTGTTGTATAATTATATGGCATACATCTAAGCATAACACTTGGTGCTTGATAAGGAAGGTCTGTGAAGCAGAAAGGTTGGAGAAATAAATCAGAATTCTATCTTCTAAATACTTTACCAAGGGAAGAATATATTTTGAATATGATTTAAAACATTAATAAAATATATGCTCTTGCTAATATTCACCAAACTGTTCGATGTCAATAATAAATGGTAAATGAACACAGGCCTGGGCTTAGTGATCCAGCTGTTTAACAAGAAGTGATATTTTCAGAGTAAAGATAGATGCAAATAAACAAAAAGTTACCTAAATTTGAAATGTTTCCTGAATATGTCTGAAACCAAATTGAATTAGTATCACCTATCCCACTAATTGTGTCATTTCTAAAGTAATGCTAGCATCATGACAAAAAATAGTCTTCATTATTATTTTTAAAATATTTGTCCTAAATTTTAACCTATTTTTAACTTTAAATGTATGATAATTTAAACTTATCAAACTTATCATGCTTAATATCAACTCATGTAAGTAACCTAGGGTATTAAACATTTATGGCGCTGCCTCTGTGGGGAAAAAGTTTCCAAGTTTCCCATGACTTATTTATAAATGAGCTTGTGTGATCAACGTATTTGCAAGTTAGATATGTCTTTCAACTTTCAATAGCTCATTGTTTTTTCTTTGTAAAATGTTTATACCTGTGTTATTCTGGTCTTCTAGTACTAACTTGGAGTAGAAACTTAGGCAATAATTGCTTATTATTCTGAGTGTTTGGGGGCTACACTCAGCTGTGTCAGGGTTTACTCTTGGGTGGATACTTAGGAATTACTCCGGGCAGGGCTTAGGGGAACACTGCAGTGCTGGCATTGAACCCTGGGCCTGCCATATGCAAGTTACATGCCCTAACCTACCACTATACTGTCTGTCTGATCCAGCAATAATTTGGAAGGGGGGAGTTCTTTCTCCATCTTACAGTCAGAGCAGGATACCCAGAAACTCCTGTTTAAACCTGTTCATTATTGGTTCCTATGCTTTTCAACTTAAGTTTAAACATACCTGCTCTGAAGCAATTTTTTCAGAATTTAAAAATAGTGGTTAAGTGTGGAGAAGGGTTACTGACGAGGAGGGGGCATATAAGAATTTTCTGAGATATTTGAGATTTTCTGCGTTTTTATTGTTAATTGTCACCTAGGTTCATGTGAACATCCTTAAGTGAGCTATTTTGTTAAGAATGTAACAATGTGTGATGCATTTGACTTATTTTAAGATGCTTTTCTAAATTTAATGAATAATTGTATAAATTAAGCAAGGGTAATATTTACAGTGAGTGTGTTTTATATTTTATTTTAAGCTATTCAATCATTGATTTTACCCCAAATTGTACAAATATAGTTAAGTTAAGGTTTAAAGACTTAAGTGATTATGGGATTTAAAGGATGTTTGGGCAATACTTGAGACTTACTCCTAGTTCTGGATTCAAGAATCACTTCTGACAGTGCTTAGGAGACCAGCTACAGTATTGGAGATCAGGCCTGGATTGACCACATGCAAGGAAAGAGCACTGCTGATGTACTCTCCTTCTAGCCCTAAGGATGTATATTTTCATGTGTCCACTTCCAAATGTCTCAAATCACCTTGTTCTTTCCAAAATACTATTCCTCACTCAGATGCTCTATGAACTGGTTGAAGTGTTTGTATTATTAGCAAAGGCACAAGTGGAGAATTGAATTAGAAAATGCAATAATCAGAAGTAACAGCTACATTTAGGAGGAAAATACAGATAATTTACAATGTCTATTATTGGAAGAGCTAAAGATATTTTAAAGAATACTTTGCTACTTTTGAGGTTAGGGCCTTATTACATAATCTAATAGCTCCCCCAAAGATATAAATGTACAGAATATAAATGGACATACTTTATACACCCATAAATTAGCATGGATAATGGAAAGGGCTTGCTTTTGTTCATATAAAAAATTAACAACAATTTAAATTAATAATCATTAAATTATATTAATACACAATTATATAATTGTGTATTAATATATGTGCATTGACATAGGAATATATATATATCATTTTAGCCACAAGAAAATAATTTGAATTTATTTATTCCAGAATCTATAGGATAGAGCATTGTCAGCTGAAACAAATGTGAAACTTAATAGCCCAAATATAACCTGAAATTGAATGCTTCTATGAATACCCTGATCAGAGCAATATTCAGCATTTTAATGCTCTAGTGGACCAGCGATCTTGCTGAGGTATAATCTTTGAAAATGCTCCTTCCTTTTTGAATCTACAATAAGAAATTTGAAAGTAAGTGCAGACATTTAAAACTTAATTAATGTATCTTAGACGTAACCAAATGAAATAATCAGAACTCATCGTGTTGGGCCAACAGAATAGTGTGCATATAAAACACTTGCTTTGCATGCAGCTGGCCTGGGTTTGATCTTTAGCACCACATATCATCCCCAAAGCACCACCAGCAATGATCCCTGAGCAAAGACTCAGAGGTAAGACCTGAAAATCCCTTCTGAATGTGACACAGAAACAAACAAAAAAGGTTTCATGTTTCTCATAGAAAATCAGAAGCACAACATACAATCCCTCAGTGAGGAAAAACCAATAACTCAACTTATACTATTTTATATATCATTCCTTTCTTAACCAACATTGACCGGACATATCACTCATTCATGATATAATATAAATGCATGCATATGAACATATATATGCATACATATACATACCACTATTCAAGATAAAATTCACCTAAATGGCAAAACCCTTGGCTTTTTTTTTGCTCTTCTAGCAGCTAACACAAATATTTTCAATGTAATGAGTGTTCAATAAAAATGTTCCATCTCACCGAATCATGTCATTCTGCCTTATTACTGTAATAAATCACCACAACTTTAATTGAAACAACACAAATTTATTATTTCACAGTTTCTATTGGTTCAGGTATAATGTGACTATTCTTGGCTTCAAAAAACATCAAAATCAGGTCTTCTTTCTTATCCGTTCTATGGGCAGAACTGCTTAGAAACTCATTTAGGTACTTGGCTGAAATCAGTTCCAAGTGTTGTAGCTGGAGTCTCCATAGTCTTTCTAGGCCAAAGGTTATTTATAACTTCATAATCCCTGACTGCTTTTCTCTAGGCTCAAAACTGGCTGGTAGAGGTAGTATGGAGGGTAGGGAACCCACCTTGAATGTGGCCAACCCTGTTTCGATCTTTAACATCCCATATGGGCCCCTGTGCATTGCCAGGAGTAATCCCTGAGTTCAGAGCCATTGTCGGGTGTGACCCCCGCCCAGACTCCAAGCCCCAAAGCATTGACTCCTGAACCAAACTCCTGAATTTTGCCCAGAGTGACCCTCCAAACCAAAAACAAACAAATCCCAAGCCCAGTAACACAAATAGCATCTTTTTTCAATCTTTGTATCTCACTGGCTTACCTTTCTGCATATTACCTACTATTTGCTATCTGGTCATCTTGTTGCCTGACTCCTCTCCTTGTCTTTTCTGCTGTTTAATGTTCATGTGAATACAATACATAGATCAGGATAATCTACTGCTTTTAAGATCAGTTGTTTAATTATCTCAATTCAATCTCCAGAGTTCTTTCAGATAGTTCCATCTCCAATGTATCTGGATTATTGTTACTCTGCTTCTCATTTTTTTCCTTTAATAAAAACAAGGATACACGGCATTCAAATTTTGTTTATAAAAGTCTTGAAAGTGAATAATACCATATATTAACAATTCAAAGTTAGAGAAGAGACAACATAAACAATTAAGATTGGTAACACACAATAGTTGCCTGGTGGTCAGCATGAACATGGAAATGGGCAGGGAAGTACACACATCTGTATTCTTCATACAAATACGTGAATGTAAATATTGGCAAGTTGCCTTGAGTAGCTTGGCTTAAAGGAAATATTATGAGAATAGGTATTAGTACTAAAATTTAGAGTACGTGTAACTAAATTCCTAATCAAAAATAGAACATTATTAAGTGAGGTCAAAGTGGGGAAAATATGTGATAATAATAGGGCATTTCACTCTTGTTTTTGTTTGTTTGTTTTCAACTCTACACAGCGTTGTCAGGGCTCACTCCTGGCTCTTCACTTTTGGATGACTCCTGGTGTGCTCCTGTGACCATATGAGATGCTGGAGATCTAACTCAGGTAAGTTGCAAAGCAAGAAGCCTACCCACTGTACAATCTCTTTGGCCCTCTTTTTTCATTTTTTTCTTTATTTGCTTCTCATTTTCACTAACATTTTTATATAGTGACAGCATTCTATGACTAAAAACAGAATTACACTACGTAAAAAGGAGAAAGACAAATAAATAAGCATTCATGGCAAGGCAGTGTGGCAAATATAAACTTCAAGATAAAATTCAAAGAAACTGGTTTTGAAAACAAGATGAATGAAGAAAAAATAGGGAGATAATAACACAGGAAGTTAATTGAGAAAAATTGAAAACTGAAAACAGTAAAGCTTTTCTCCAAATCTCATAAATTATATTTTATTTTATACTCATTTGTTAAATATGCAAAAAAAGACTATAAAATGGCTACCGTAATTTTGGCATTTGTTAGTATCTTCTAATGCTTCAAGATTTATACTCCTTTGAGCAATTAATTCTCATAAAGACGCTGTTCTCTCGTTGCTCCTCGATTTGTTCGAGCGGGCACCAGTAACGTCTCTCATTGAGAGACTTATTGTTACTGTTTTTGGCATATCCAATTTGCATGGGTAGCTTGCCAGGCTCTGTTGTGCGGGCTCCATACTCTCAATAGCTTGCAGGGCTCTCTGAGAGGGGCGGAGGAATTGAACACGGGTTGGCCACGTGAAAGGCGAAAGCCCAACCACTGTGCTATCGCTCCAGCCCGCTCATAAAGACAAAACAAAAAAAAAACACAGGGGCCAACACTGCAGCTCAATAGGCACTTGTAGCAGGCATATTCTGAGCTCTTAAACTCACAATCCCTCTGAAGTGAATTTTAAATATAGAAACTTGAATAGACCCTCAGCACTAGTGGTGCCGCTCAAAAATCAAAAGGAAAAAGAAATGTTGGTATGCATGCTTGAAACTTGGATATAAGTATATTCAGCCCAAAGTTATCTGTCCCCTAGATAAGAAATTTGATTGAGGTATTAGGATAAAAGATATTGGTTTACAAAAACTGTATCAAAGCAGCTACAATAGATTGCATTGTGAACTTTTAATTTCCAGTCTACATGAGAATATTCTCAATCCTTGGTTTACCTACAGCAATTTCCTTCCAGTAGCTATCTTCTAATTTCCCTTGGTATCTCTCCCAACACCCTACATATTGCCCCAAATCTGAAACTAATATAATATCTCTGCGTTCTTCGAATTTGAATCACTATTCAACATTCTTTGGAGACATTACTTGTGAGTTTATTATCAATATTCTTACCTTTTATTCCCCTTGTGGGCTTTTACTGACTTCACCCATAAATCTGATTCTTGTAGCAAATTCATCTTTGAAAGAATTTCCCATCTGCTCTCTTCCCAAAGATTTTTTCATTGTGTTTTCCTTTGGTGGGTTTATCTGAGAAATTCAATGTTAAGCCGGTGTGGAGGGGGCCCGGACAGCTGATATTTCTCTAAAAGTCTTCCTCACACCGACAATTGGGTCAGTGCTAAGAGACACTGTATGTCTAAGACTAGGCTCTGAATAACTTTGTACATCATGGAAATTAAATAAAATTAATTGAAAATATGAAATAAATAGCTTCAAAAGAAAATAGGGTTTTTTTCAATATTTGAGGATCAGCACCATCTTTATACCGAAAGCATAAAGCCAAAGTTACCAAAAATTAAAATGCCAGTCTCTTTCAGAATAAAAGGAAAAAATCCACCTGTAGGCAATAAAATTTGGGAATATATAAAAATGCTAATATATTATGAATAAGTTGATCACAATATGCCAGATATTTATCATTTCAAACATGAGTGTGCAAAAATGTAAAATAAAACAATCACACTTAAATAATAAAAAAGTATAAAATCATCTCAATAGATATACAATTATTTTTGAAACAAACTGTCTACACATTAGGAATACCAATCTCATAAAATTATCTACAAACATATATGACTAACATAATAATGACTAATAAAAATATATAATTTTCTACTTTGATAAATCACAATGCAATTTTAATTTTATTTTACAGCCTACCACAATTCAAGTTCCATTGCTAATTTTCATGAAATAGAAGTGAACAAAGTTGTGATTAATGGGAAGTAAAACTAACTGTTCCCAGATTACAACAGACAATTCTCCAAAATTAACAGTAAACCCTACCAGATATAATAAATTAACATATAAAATATTAATATATATGTATGTATAGGCTTTTTGGGTCACACCTAGTGATGCATAGGGATTATTCCAGGCTTTGAATTCAGGAATTGTTCCTGGTGGTGCTTGGTGGACCATATGGAATGCTGGGGATAGAACTTGTGTCAGCCACATGCAAGGTGAATGCCCTATCCTCTGTACTATTGCTCTGGCCCCTAAGATTTATATTTTAATGTCAATATACTAAAATCAATTTCACTTCAAATTTAGTAGCAATTAAGGTGACTATAAATGACATATGACATAACGTTGAAATATGATATATTTGGTTATAAAATAAAGAATTCAGATGTATATTTTTAAAGTCACAAACACTTGTTGAAACAAGTTAAAGAAATTATAAATATGCAATAAAATATCATGTATACAGATAAAATATCTTAATGTCAATTATCTAAATTTATCTACAAATTCATAATAATCAAAAATTTCTGTAAGTAATGTCTGAGAAATTTAATAGCCATTTTTATAATATATATGGGAATGAATAGGAACTAAAATGGATAAAATATTTTATTTCTTTTTGTGGCTTTCTTATTTATGCTCTCATTTCTTCCTGTGTTTTCTCAGTTATCCTTTCCCCCATTTCTTTCATTTCTTCCTTTAATTTTCTGTATGTCTGTTTCATTGATTCTTTGAGTTCCTCGAACATTCTCAGCATTTCATCTCGGAATTCTTTGTCAGAGAGATGATATTTGTGGGTAGCCCCTGTTGAGGATTCGGGACTCTTTTCTTCGTCCCCGACTCATAGTGGAGATTTATGCTGTTTCTTCATGTTGTTGTGGTTGTATAGAGGTGAAACTTTCAAGTTCACTGGCACTGTTCCCTCTTATTGCAGGAAAGAATTCTGAATAAGCTCGGTCCAAGGGGGTCAACCTTCTCCTCCTCTAGAGTACATCTTTCCTCTTGGACATTATTCTGGGAATGGGAATTATAACTGCAGCCCCAAAGAAGGCCACTCCCACTTTTGATGAGACCACGCCCCCTTTGATGAAGGCCACACCCCCAGCCAGTCCAGGTATTAATTCTTCATTCCCGGGTCCACAGACCTATTGAGAAGAGCAATGGTAGTTGCGCAGGTGCTCCCCCCACCCCCACCGGGGGCTGGTCCTGGCAGCAGTCTTTGGGAAGTGCAGGGTTGGATGAAAAGGGGACGCAGGGGGATTGACAGACCTATTGAGAAGAGCAACAGTCAAATGGATAAAATATTTTAAAAATAAGTGTTTTACGATAAAACATCTTGTATTTTTAGGATGAAGTAACATAAATTTTACTCAGGAGGAAAGATCTTTTATGCAACAGAGAGATTATTAAAAGGAAGGAGCGTTCACTATGTTGACGCTGAAGCCGGCTATCCCCTACCATTTTATGAGTATTGTAATGCAGTTATCAAGAAAGTGCGGTATTTGGGTAATAAAGTTCATATAGATAAATGTCTAGAAAACAGTCCAGGTATACAGATATAAGATCAACTGACTTTCAGCAAAGTTTTCAAGGTAACAAAACAAAACATTATAACAAAACAAAACAAATCAACAAAGTTTATAACAACTTTTGCTGGAACAATTATATATTCATATATAACCAAACAAATAGCCCTAAACTCAATCAGATAGAGAAATATATTTTAAATGTGTTATAAAGTTAAAGGTGAAAGCTATACTCTATAAGACTTAAGAGAATGGAGGACATAAAGTGGTGCTGGGGTTCAAACTGGAATCAACTGCAGGCAAACTCCCTACCTTCCATGATGTATCCTCAGTACGTGCCAGGTTTGTTTTCTATTTTTTCTTTTCTTTTCTTTTCTTTTCTTTTCTTTTCTTTTCTTTTCTTTTCTTTTCTTTTCTTTTCTTTTCTTTTCTTTTCTTTTTTTTGCTTTTTGAGTCACACCCGGCGATGCACAGGGGTTAGTTACTTCTGGCTCTGCACTCAGAAATTACCCCTACTAGTGCTTCTGGAATCATATGGGATGCTGGGAATCAAACCTGGGTCGGCTGCGTGCAAGGCAAATTCCCTACCTGCTATGCTATCACTCCAGACCCCAGATTTGTTTTTCATGAGCCACACATTAACAAAACAAAAGGTATACAATGCTCTGGAAAATATTTTTGCAAAATGTCATCCAGATAGAGGTCTAAGATTGTGTATGCATATAATATAACAATATCAGTAAGCAAAATTAAAGAGTAGGTAAAATGTTTAAAAAGACACCACCAAATATATATTGAGAGCAAAATGCAGCATCACTACTGGATATATGCAAATAATAACCATAATGAGCTAGTACTGCATCATCACGATAATAGCTGAAATTACAAAACCACTTATAACTCCAAATGTCACAAACCGAACAGCTTAAACTCTCACACTGCTGGTTGGAATATAAAATAGTAGCCTGCTTTGGAAAGTATTTGGTAATTTCTTATAAATGAATGTTTTCCTATGACCTACCAGTCTCTAGAAACAGAGTCAAAAGAAATGAAAACATAAACTCACAGTAAAATATATTTTACTTGTAACATCCAAAACTATTCATCTTTTACTAAAGAGATAAACATGGAATATGGAATATAGTTATATAGAAGCATAATAAATAGGAACTGATATAGGCAACAATGATAAATATCAAAATAAAAACTATTATTATTTTATAATTAATTTCAGATTAAGTTCTAGAATGGAGCAGACTAAAGTGGTCAAATAAAATTATATCATTAGTATCTAACAGGCACAGAGAAAATTAATTACACTTGACTGCAAATTGAAAAAAAATTGACTACAAATTGTAAAGAAATATTTTCTGTCACTATGGAAATACTCTATTTTTATTGCAATGGTGCTTACATGACTGTACATATTTGATAACTCATAAAACTGTACATATTAAATTGGCAAATTTTATTGTATGGAAATTATAAAGCAATTTAGAAAAATCATGAAAATTTTAGCACAAAGTTTCTTAAATCTCCATCAATCAATACCACAGTAGGCACATTTGTAAGCCACCTGCAGATTCTATTTTTCTAATTTATGAGGTTAAAAATGTTTAAATGTTGAACTAGTCTATTTTCTTTTTTGTAAAATAAATTATCACCCCTTTCTCAATGGATGTGAACGGAACAAAATCATTATTTCCATCCTCCCTCCTTCTCGTCTTCCTGTTTTTCCTTCTTCCTTCCTTATCTCTTCCTTTTACAGGAAAGGTTACAGTACTATAATTAATATACAAAACACCCACACTTATTTAATGTATATAATTCATGTCTTTGGACATATGCAAACATCCACAAAACCACTGTCACAATCAAGTCTTAAATATACCCATCACCTCCCAAACTTTCCTGTGTCTCTTGATTTTTCCTTCTTTTTTATCATTTCTTAATTCTTACCTAAGAGCCATTGAATAGTGTGGCTCCCTCTATCTTCACTTACCAACCTCATGTCTCTGCAGATGCCCATCTACTCTATGTGCATCTCTTCAGTATGCAAGTATACCTCTCTTTCTATTTCTCCCTTTATTTTATATTATACAAAGCACCTCCATCTGGAGGTTCATCAGAGACCCTTTTCTGTCTTTTGCTGATTCTAAGCCTCCAGTTTACAATGACAAAAACACTGAGGAGAATTCCAGCAGAATAAAGTTCTGGGTAGGGAAAACTCTGAATCATTCTTTACCGCACTGCTCTGCCATCTCTTTGCCTTTCTCCATCAAATTACTGCACTCCATTCAGTGCTTTCCCAACTGAGTCCTGTGTCAGCAACTTTGTGCAGCTGCAAGAGCAGCTGCTGCTTCTACCTCCCTCTTCTTACTAGTGCCTGTCATCTTGTCCAGCTCAAAAAAAAATTATCCAGCAGGCCCACAGAAATGGAAAAATAAAGAGCTGATAGTATTATAAATGAATTTTTTCCCTAAGATTTCTGTCCTCTCGTCAATGTGATGAAGTTAAGAACTTGTAAAAATGACTTCAGATGCCTTTAAAGAAGAATGATTCAAAGCAGGCATCTTCCCAACAGGGGCAATGTTTCTAACAATTGATGCTTGAAAAATACAGTTACACGGAATCATTTCATTTTTTAAACACACAATGGAACGGATGCCACCATTGCCTTTATATGAACATTAAAAAGATTAAGTGATGGGTGATAAATAACAGCCATGGCTTGGGTTTTTAATGCTGGCCTGCTCTGGTCACCTAGAAGCAAACATTACCACTGGTCATGGTTGGGAAAAGCCTCAGTTCAGAATGAATTCAGAAGTTCCAAGACAATATTCCTTGCAATTGGCCTATTCAATTCCAGTTTTTTTTTAAATTTTATTGATTCGCTGAGAGATATAGTTACAAGCTTTAGTGTTTGGGTTACAATCACACAATGATCAAACACCCATCTCTCCACCAGTGCACATTCCCCACCACCAATATCCCCAGTGTACCCCCACCTTTCCCACCCTCCCCCTGCCTCCATGGCAGACAATATTCCCCATACTCTCCCTCTAATTTTGGGAATTATGGTTTGCAATGTAGATGCTGAGAGGTTATCATGTTTGGTCCTTTATCTACTTTCGGCACACATTGCCCATCCTGACCAAGTATAAACAATTCTAGTTTTTAATTCATGACCTCAGGGATTTTTGAAAGAGCAGAATGTTACCCCTTTCTAGGATAAGTTTTCAAAAGTTTCTAGGAGCAAGGCCCAAAGTTAAATTTTCACCATTGATACCCTCTTGGCTGATCTTAAAATTTTTTCGTTCATCTTATATTGACACATTTATCCCTTTATTACTTTTCCAACATTCCAAAATCATTAAAAGTTACATTAAGCGATCAAAATATTTTCCAAACCGAGATTTTGATACCAATGCTCAGACCTCAGTATCCTCTATTACTCTCAGTAAAAAAAAATACACATTGCCTTCAATAATGAAATTTTAACATGCATAGCTATGTTAAGCTCTATGTATTTCTTTCAATATATCTAAATATAAATACAAGATCTGGATTTTTAGTCAGAAAACTGGTTTTTAGTGCGGTTCAGCTGTTTGAAGATTGGTGATGTCAGACAGCATTTCAAAATCTCATTTCAATGTTTTTTGCCTGGAAGGTCAATAAAATACTGATTCTATATCCATCATTCTATCTATGTTATTTTAGATATTTCCTATAAGGAAGTACAAAGTCCTTGAGTTGGAATGGCTAAAGGAAACAATACATTTAATATTCTAAGTTTGCCTCTTACAAGCCTCAATGGATGTCCCTTAGAAGTATTCAACTCAGTCACTCTGTCAGTTTTTGTGATCTCATCTCTCTGTCTTCATTGTTTCAGATCAAAGGATCAAATACTTTAACTCTACCCACATGATTTCCAGACATTGTTACTTTTTTTTTTTAACATCTCTGCCTTTCTTGCCTTGGTTGCTTTCACTATATCAAAAGTAAAACTCCTTATGTCCATTCTATAAGGCTAAATACCACTTTCATTCTTCCCTCCTAAATTCCTCCTTAATCTGAGGCCATGACCCCTGCATTACTTTATAATATAACTATTTCACAATAGGTAAGTGATGAATTGCTCATTTCTCCTATGCCCATATTAAAGGTAAAACAGGTCTGTAGTTCTCAATTTTCGTATTAGCCAATTTCTATAAGAATTTTCATCAACTACAAGTTCTATTTCTAATACTGGTCCAAATCACAAAATGGGCAAGTGATATTTCAAAATGGCCCAAACACCTATCCAAGGTTAAAAATTCACAGAAAATCTCCAGTCATTTTTTTTATCTCTCTCCCCATTAACACCTTCCATAAGGATATGTGGTATCTTTCTGTAGCCACATTATCCAACATAGAATATGTACATTAATTCTTGTCGTCCAGGATCGACAGATGAAAAACAAGTAATGCTAGACTTCGAAGATAATGTAAAGTGTTGGGTCACCTGTCTTGCACGTTCCAGGACCAAATTTCATCCCTGATAACACTGATGGCCCCTGATCACTTCCATATTAGTTCTGACATCTCTCCATACTACCAGACTGAGCAGCACTAAATGCCGGCCCCAAGCACCTAAGGACCATGACCCAGATCTTCTAAGCATTGGTGGGATGATCCCCACCTACAGACAAAATAATGGTTATTTCTGGGCCATCCTTTTAACTTGGTTAGTGTAGGTCTGGGACTGTGCTGACATGAACAAGGTGATGTATTCACTTGAAACTAGTGTCTCCATCCCCAAGCAAAAAAAAAAAAGTCAGGGTTTAGAGTTAAAGTTGTTTAAATTAGTCTTCCTTTTGACATGTTTGCACCTTAAACACTACCCACAAAGTCTGTGCTGGCAATTAACATACACAGATTTAAGGTGGAGAAAAGTATAAAGTACTGTGTATCTGTAAGTAACCTTAATGAAGAGCAACATGGCGACCTACTTCAGGACTCATTTCAGGTTTTAGATGCAGTACCTAGAGAAAAAAAAAGACATGAACTGGATACTAAGCAGTTTTTTAACTCTTTATCTTATTTTGAGAGAAAGAAAAACATAATAGGGAAATGTATAAAACTACAATAAGTTAGAGTATGATTATTCTTTGCAAAAGATATAAAATTTCAAACATCATCAAATCTTGATTTTACATTAGATATCATTACATTTAATTAATTACTATAGAACTTCCAAAATTTGAATTTTTAAGTTGATACATACAAGTTAAGGAGCTTAATATTTAGAGAAAAATAAAATCAGTAGATTAGTCATCATTTTATGCTAAGGGTATATAAAAAACCTACAGTTTGTCTCTCATCCAATTAAGACTGAGTTTTCATGGATCTCTTATCTTGATCACCAGAGCATAGGCTTGAATTTATGTAAATTATTACTATAAATCGTCTTCCTCATGGTGATTTTCATATTTCAAGAATTAATTATCTGTACTACAGGGAAACTTTAATGTTTAATTAATAGGAGAAATTGAAGCAATCTTAATTGAGCAGAGAAAAAATTCTCTTCTAAAAGCTTATCCAGAATATAGTATTTTAAAAGAAAATGGGAATGCTAGACATATATTTGGTTATTTAAAGTACTTGATTTTTGTTGTTGTTTTGGTTAATATCTGCAAAGCACAAGTCTACAACTCAAAAGAGATGATGAATAATTAAATATCAACATGGCCTGACATTTACATAAATATTCTCATAGATTTCCTTCCTGTGACCTTAAATAGGTGACCTAACATCTGAATCTCATTTATCACACTCCTCCGACCCAAAGTTTCTCTGAATTTTCTAAACTTTTAAAGCAGTTTTAATTTCCTTATCACATAACAGTTATGTAAGTGAATCACTTGTTCAGTGACAAAAAAAATAAAAGCTTCTAGCTGTCTAATATCACCAAAATTCATCACAGTGAATAGTCCAATAGCGAAGTGTGAGATAACTAGTTAGGAAAATATTTAGCAATAAAATGCTGATTATAAAATATCAAAATATTTTCTCAACAATTAAAGTTATTATTTTTATTTTATTTTTGTTTGTGTGTTGTTTTTTATTTTATTTAGTTTATTGAATCACCATGTGGAAAGTTGCAAAGTTATCAGGCTTATGTCTCAGTTATACAATGCTCGAACACCCATACCTTCATCAGTGTCCATATTCCACCACCAAAATCCCCATTATACCTCCCACCCCTCCAAACCTCAACCCCCGCCTCTGTAGCTGATAAATTTCACTTCATTTTCTCTTTACGTTGATTACATTCGATATTTCAACACTAAACTCACTATTGTTGTTGGAGTTGCCCCCCAAAAAAACAGCCCTACTGACAAGGAAGCATTTAATCATTAGTTTTCCATTGCTGAGAATGAAGAGATATGAAGTCACATGGCCGCGATAATGGGTGTGCATTTAGGATTTCTGTATTTTAGTAACTAAGTCCAGGGATATTTATGTTAGAAATTGCATCATTTCCCTTCCTGGGGCAGCAAGGGGCAATGGCTTAGTTCACAGTCTAGAGACATGGCTGCAAGCAGTTGCTGGGACCAAAAGTAGTCTAGCTGGCATCCGGATCATGGTTGATCAGCAGCAGAGTGGCTGCACAAAGGTGTGGCCAACTGGGTCGAAATCAGCGGAGTGCGCGCCGATATTGCCCCCGGCCTGAGACTGCCCACACGTCCCGCTATTTCCAGTTCATAACTCTCTTTTTTTCTCCTTCCCATGCCATCAAGTTCGTACCTGCTTAATAGTCCTCATAATATGGCAGACACCACACCGATTTTCCCCAAAAAGGGGAAAAAAAAACGAGAAAGAAGGATCCTTCCCCTCCTCGGCTGGTGTGGGGCTATGGCTTAGTTCACAGTCTAGAGACCTATTATTTTTATTTTTGATCCTGTTTTTATCATGACAGTTCAAGTATGTCTTATTAGTAGCAGAATGCTTTTTTTAAAAAAAATATCCAGCCACTGTGTCTTTTGATTGAAGTATCTTTTGGTCATCATTCTATGTAGACTCTATATGTTATTTTATGGTCCTTTTACCTGTTTTCTATAAGATTCCATTTAGTGTATCTTGTAGCACTGGATTATTGTCCTTAAACATCTTTAGATGCTATTTGTCAGTGATATTTTGTGTAGCTTCTCCAAAGGAATGATAGCTTAGCTGGATAAAATACTCTTGTTTACATGCCCACTTCATTCAGGGTGCTGGCTATATCATAACACTGACAACTAAGAATGAGTGGGGACTCCACACTGCATACCTATTAACATTGGTTGTTTCTAGAGCTCTTAATGTGTGCCATTCTTACTGACATATTTTGTTACTTTTTTTTTTAATTTCCCTAAAATATTTAACAAGTAGTGCTTTTTCATATGCCTACTGGCTGTAGAGTAGGAAAGAAGACTATTGTATGTCTTCTTTGGGGAAGTGTTTTTTACTTTCTACCTGTTTGGCTACTGGAGGTTTTTTTTTGTCTGTTTGTTTTGTTTTTTGACTGAGCTTTATGAATACAAAATCTGGGATATATATTGCCATATATATTGTGTTAAAATATTATCTCCTATTAGTAAGATGTATTTTTATTTTATCTTAATTTATTTTGTTTTTGTTTTTGTTTTGGAAAGTCACTCAGAGATGAACAGGTTTTACTCCTTGCTTTGCACTCAGGACTCACACCTGACAATGCTCCAGGGACAATATAAGATTCCAGAGATCTAACCGAGGTATAAGGCATACCCGTGTACAAGGTAAATGCCCTATCCTCCATATTATCCATATGGCTCCTCACCTGAGTATCTTTTGCTATGCAAAAGCAAAACCTCTACTTTTTTATGTAGTTCTGTTTGTTTATGTAGTCTGGTCTGCTCTCTGAAGACACCTCTGAGGCCCATTTTCTGTAGAATCCATCCTATATTTTATTCAATGTATTTTATGGATACTGATCCAATTTCAAGGTCACTAATACACTTCAAATAGACTTCTTTTCCCCCTTACCATATTAATTTTAATATCAGCATTTTTCATGCATACATCATTATCTAAACATTGTACCCTCAACAGTGAACCAAACTCAACTTCACAGTCACTGTTCCATGTAAGGTCATGTCTATAGATGAAATCTTAAGTTTTGGTAAACTATCTTTTATGAATGGCGCAAGCTACATTTCCATATTCATTTTTTTACATAAGACTTTCCACTTTCTCAACACAATTTGTTGAACAGACTTTTTATATTTCATATATTTGACATATATAAAATGCAGTCTCAATCCTTTTTGACTCCTCTGTTGAATATTAGATGCCTATAAAATTGAAATTCTATCTTAGTACTCTCTATACTGCTCACTGATCTCTGAGTCTCTCTTTATTCTGCTACTATATGGTTTCATTTACACAAAATATAGTGTGGGGGATGCAATGCTTTCCATCTTTATATTTTTGTTTTAGAATTTCTTTAGCTATTGGGGAAATTTTATATTTTCATACAAATTTTAGTACAGCCTTTTTTCTAAGTTGTTGAGGATCGTAATTGAGATTGCATTGAATTTGTATAATGCTTTGGTAGTACGACCATTTTAACAATATTGATACTTCCCATCAGTTGACAGATTGGAAAATTTTTGTGTATTCTGGTGTTTTCTGCTGTTTCTTACAGCAGTGAATTATAGTTTGCATAGTATAAGTCCTTTGTTAGCTCATCTCCTTTGTATTGATATAATTGACTCCTAGGTATTTTATGACTTTGAAAACTCTTTTGAAAATGATTGTATATTTTATTCTTATAGTTCTCCATGTTTATACTGTGGTGACAGAGATCTTTATTTGTCCATTTTGTATTATGCGCCTCTGCTGTCGTGGTATTTTTATAGAGTCTTTAGGGATCTTTTTGTGAATTATCATGTTATCTACCACTTGTGATAGTTTTACTTATTTTCTAACTTGAATCTCTTTGATTACTTTTCTTGTCTGATTGTCGAGACTAGAACTTTAAAAACTCTGTTGAATAAGAGTGGCGATAGTGGACATTGTTGCCCTCTGCCTGATCTCAAGGGAAGGGCTCTCAGATGCTCACCTTTGAGTCTGATATAGACTGTGGGCTTATTGTATATGGCCATGTCTATGTTGAGGAATGTTTCTTCTAGCCCTATTTTTGGAGATCTTTTCATGATCATGAGTGGATTCTGCATATCTTCAAAGGCTTTGTCTGCATTAACTGGTATAATTGCATATTTCTCTTTCCTTTTGTTAATATTATGTATTACATTAATATACTTTTGTATATTAAAGAACCTTTGCAAACCTGGATGAAACCTACTTGGCCATACTGGTATCAGACTGAGTAGCATTCAAGGTGAAGAAACTAATAAATATTGGGAACAGATACTACATATGTTAAGGGGTTTATATATTCAGAAGAGTTAAATCCTATCAATATATGCATTGAATGAGAGAAAAGCAAATTTATATAGCAACTGCTAATAGACCTAAATATATACATAAAAGGATACATAAAAGGTGACACAGAACAAGAACACTTAAATACCTCACTGTTATTATTGGAGAGATCAATCAAGCAAAACATCAATGAAGAATAGAGGATCCTAAATAAGGAACTGGAAAAACTTGGTCTAGTATATACATTCAGAACCCTCATCTCTCCTTGCCCATAATGAATATATATTTCTTCCATTGCAAAGGAAACATTGTCCAGGATAGATAATATGCTGTGATACAATTTGAGAATCCATAAAAATCAGATAAATCAAAATAATACCAAGTATTATTCACACTTACCTTCTACACTTTCTCTCCAGGCCCTATGAGTATTTTTTTATCTGATATTATTTATTTTGTACTTCAGGGGATTTTTAACTTAATGAAGCAGCATTCACTTATTTTTGCTTCTGGAGCAATAGCACAGTGGGTAGGGCATTTGCCTTTCATGCGGCCAACCCAGGTTCAATTCCGCCGTCCCTCTCGGAGAACCAAACAAGCTACCAAGAGTATCCCACCCGCACATCAGAGCTTGGCAAGCTACCCATGGCGTATTCGATATGCCAAAAACAGTAACAAGTCTCACAATGGAGACATTACTGGTGCCCACTCAAGCAAATCAATGAGCAATGGGATGACAGTGATATAGTGATTTGCTTTTTCAATGGTATTGAATCACTGAAGGTGATATAATATAATGATATAAATGTTTATTTAAATGTCATAATATAAATGTTTATTTATAAATTCAATGTCATGATGTAAATGTTTATTTTATAAATATAAATGTTCAGATTCTGATCTGTTATAGGTCTTTAATCCATTGTGATTTGATTTTTATGCAATGCTGTTACATTTTTGACAAGTGAATGACCTGTTTTACCAACACCATTTGTTGAACAGGCGTTTTTGCTCCACTTCATACCTTTTCCTCCTTTGTTGAAAATTAACTGTCCATATCCTTGTGCATGCCTCAGATTATCAGCTATACTACATTGATTTGACAGTCTTTATTAATTCCACTTACACATTATTTTGATTACTGTAGCTTTATATTACAGTTTGAAGTTTGTGAGGGACATTTACTATACACTTTTTTATCCCCTAGAATTTTTTTGACTACTTGGGAGTAGAGGTGGGTGGAGACTCTCATTCACTCATAATGGTTATTTATATTGATTCAACTAATTTGTAAAACAATATGGACACGTCTCATAAAACTAGGAATTAAGCTTCCCTATTTAGATAGATAATAGATGATCCATCTATTTCACTTCCTAACATCTACCCAAGGGTCACAAACTTCTATTAAGAAAAGACATTTGCACCACTACATCCATTGCAGCACTATTCAGAGTAGTCAAAATGTGGAGACAACACAAGTGTCCAGGAATAGATGACTGGACAAAGAAGCTATGGTACATATACTCAAGGGAATACAATCCACCATAAGAAAGGATAAAATTATGCAATTTGTTGCTACATGGATTGATCTGGACAATATTATGTTGAATAAAGTTTTCAATGAGTGACAGATGCAGAATTATTTCTCTCATATGTGGGCTATAAGGAAAAGTAGCAAGAAAAAATATGTCCAAAGGCAACAAAAATTTATAACTACTCCTCAGTAGGAATCTTACCACAGTGGAGTGGGGGATTGAGGTAGGGAACAGGATTAGGTGGAGGAGACACTGAGATAACAATGGAGGAAAGCATCCAAACTGTTAGCGGGTGTGGTGCTGAAATAATTAACGCATGAAATCCTACCATGAAGAGTACTATAAACATTGTTTCATAAAAAGTTAAAAAACAAAACTATGGTAATTAAAGCTATGTTACTATAATAAAGGCAGACACAATCCAACAGAATAAAATTAGAAATTCAGAGGTAAATACCTCAGGTATTTGGACATTTAATCAATCACAAAAGAAGGCTCATAAGTGAAGGAAGGGAAACCTCTTCAACCAATAGTACTATAAAATCTCAGTAGACAGATAAAAATAAATAAATAGGATTCATATCTCATGTCATTAAAAGTGGATTCAAAGACCTTGATCCTAGATGAGAATCCATAAAATAATTTGAGGAAAACATAAGGAGAATTTTCCAGGATAAGGACATCAAAGATGCAATTATATAATTACTTTGGCAAAGACAACGACAATGAAAAAATTAAGAGATGGAACTAAATTATATTAAAAATATTTTCCTGGAGCCAGAGAGATAATACCTGGAAAGGTGCTTGTCTTGCATGGTGCTGACCCTGGTTTAGTTCTGTGCACAGCGTATGGTCCACCAGTTACCAACAGGAATGATCCTGCAATACAAAGCCAAGAGCAAGCACTGAGCAAGGCATCTCCAGCAAGCAGTCTTTTGTCCCACCTCAAAATAGATTTGGATAGCAGAAGAATCTCCAGCTAAAATTAAAAGTCATTCAACTGAATGGAAGAAAATATTTGCATACCATTAGATACACAGCTGTACATCAGATACATCACTAATATTAAAAACACATAAAGTGCACACAATCCTCAGCAACAACAAAATATTAACCTATTAAAATTTTGGAAAGAAGATGGAAACTTCTTAAAGAAGACACAGACATAAACAGTAGACAGTGAAGGTGTGCTTATCCTCACTTATCACCCAGAAAACACAAGCAAAAATTACAAAGAAATATCATCTCACTCTAGTAAGAACATAAAATATCAAAGCAACTAAAAACGACTCGTGTTGGCAAGAAAGTTTGGAAAAGGAACTCTCATTCATTGTTTCTGAGAATATCATGTGGTTTAGTCTCTATGGAAATCAGAATGGAATGTTCTTTAAAAAGTAAGACATGAGCTTCTATATGTGATTCCACTACTTGGCATCTACCCCTTATACATAAAAACATTGTTTCCAAAATACACACAGAGCTATATTCACTGCAACACTAAGTACAAGAGTTAAGAGATAAAAACAATACAAATTTTCAGTAGCAGGTGAAAAGATAAAAAGTTTGTGTATACATATATATAAAATGTAGCGATACCAATGAAAATTTTGCAGTTTGCTGTAACTTGGATGGAACTGGACAGCATTAAGTAAAATAAATTATAGAGCAAAGAAATACCAGACATAATGTCAATCATCTATGTTAGAGAGCCAAAAAATCCCTGGTTGATGTGTGTGTGTGGGTGTGTGTGTGTGAGAGAGAGAGAGAAAGAAAAAGAGAGAAAGAGAGAGAAGAAAGAGAGAGAAAGAAAGAGAGAAAGAGAGAGAGAGAAATAGGGCCAGAATGATAATGCAGCAGTACAGTGATTTGGGCACTTGTCTTGCATGTGGCTGACTCACATTCAATTCCTAGCATCCCATAAGGACCCTAGCACGGCCAGGATTAAATCCTGAGTGTAGAGAGAGAGAAATATAGAGTGAGAGTGAATAAGTAATTATTTATCATTTGCATTAATAGATGGCAAACCCTTCCTTTTGAGATTACAAAACAGATTATCATGCAGGAGAGTGAGTAGGTGGGTGGGAGAGGAAAGTGTGGGATAGAGATGATAAGGGGATAGTTGTGTAAGTCTTGTGAATTGTAGTAGTGGTGAGGTGCTGTGTCTTTGTCCATAAAAAAAAAGCAGAATTGGGTTGGACAGAGTACAAGAGGTAAAGCAAGTGTCTTGCACATGTAAATATGGGTTTAATCTCCAACACCAACCCCCTAGATCTGCCAGTAGTGATCCTCTTGTGCACAGAATCAAGAGTAAGCCCTGATTACAGCAGGGTGGGACCCAAAAACAGATAAAAAAAGGCAAACAGAACAAAGTAACAGAGCCTTAACCATGTTACCTAAATTATAATTGAACTTAACTTGTTTTAATATTTGAAAAATAGGACCAGAGGTATAATTACAAGTTCGTTATTTGCATGGCACACAGATGATCATAATTTGATCCCCATCACAGCATGTCCCATGCAGGAGTAACCCCTGAACAAAGAGCTGGGGATAAGGTCTGAGCACTGCCGGGCATAGCTCAAAAGACAACACAAGGTTAAACACTGAGCACTGCCACATGTGGTCCCCTCAAAATAAGTTTCCTCATGGATTTGAACCTTAAAAACATATTTGAGACCTTTCAATTATTATGCAATTACATACTTTTATATAATCAGAATAATCATAATCACTTCCATTTCTCCACATTTTTTATGGGTTTTCAATATTCACATTTTACTATAACTTCAAACATTAAATATCAGCATTCTATTTCCTACTTTCTTATACAGTGCATTTCTGACAAGTACCAAATTTTCAAAAGCCTCTTTCCTGTGCATATCTGGATTAGGATCTATTATAAAAAATTATAACAAAGAAGACCCACATGCAATTTGGAATTGTAGTGCTCAGGGGGCAGTGCTCAGTGATGACCACTACTTGTGATTATTAATGGGAATATGTCCGTTTGTTTGTTTCTATAAAGTAGCAGCCAGGTCTGTAACCCCTTTTATTTACAATAAGCCGTTTTTTTAAGGGGGGAAGCAATCTAGTTATTATTGAAACTGGAGAAAGATGTGAGGGGATAGAAAGAGACTTGGGTAATTAAGAGAGAGCACAGGCTTCTGCAGAGTGGAAACAGACAAGCAAAGAACTATAGGAATAAGCAAGCAAGAAAAGTATCTGTGGAAGAGTCTAACTTAAACTGCAAGCACCCCTACAGTTTTTCTTCTTCACTGCTCCAAAGACCGGGTAACTGGACAGTTATTTGGCAGGAATTTTAGGCCCTTCACATCACCCATATTCTCAAGGTTTGATGTGAGAACACACAGATTCAGGTTTCAGCTAATATATACTATTTCTACTATATATATATATGTATGAGTATGTACATATGTATATACACACATATATAACATACATTTATATATCCTCTCACTATATATCACTGTATCAGTGTCATTCCGTTGTTCATGGATTTGCTCAAGTGGCCGCCAGTTATGTTTCCATTCATCTCAGCCCTGAGATTTTAGCAGCCTCTCATTACTCATCCTTCCAAACGGTGCCATATTGGAGGCTGTTTCAGGGTCAGGAGAGTGAGACCCATTAATGTTACTCTATTTGGCATATCAAATATGCCATGGGGAGCTTGCCAGGCTCTGCCATATTGGTAGGACACTCTCTGTAGCTTTGTGGGCTCTTTGAGAGGGATGGAGAATGTATATAAGGGAATACAAGCAAGTATGTTAAAACCAAACACATTTATGTTGCTTTAGGTATATTGGTGGGCTAGACTATAAGATGTCACGTGGCCACATTTGCAGTCAAAGCTTCTGGGAGCTTTGTTTTATAGTCTCTGCATCTTGGCCATTGATGGGAGTACATGGCGCCAGGGGCAGTTTATGGGTGTGACTGCCAAGCTACTGAAAAATTGCAGATCTGGGTTGAGGAGACCCAGTCCCGGTCTGAGCAGGCTTGGAGATCTCAGCCCTGGATCCCGCATACCTGGGATCCTCTGCCAAACTCTTCATGTGTGAGGCTCCTCCGAGTGTGTGGAGGGTGGCCCTGAGCATGGTTGTGGCTGGGTTCTGGAGGTTTTTGGCTGCTGGGGCTATGCTTAGGGCAGGGGGTGAAATGCAACCCACCGCCCTCTGAGGGGCCACGGTGAGGGCAGCCTGGTGTGGGGCAAAGAGGGAATGCCTTTCACACAACGCACGTTCATGGGGAACCTTGTGCTAAACTATTCATAGATGACCTGCTCTCTCTCTCTCTCTCTTTCTCTTTCTCTCTCTACAGATATATATATATATATATATATATTTACATATATACATATTATATGAGCACTGCCGTAAATATCAAGTTTATTATATTGTTCCAAACCCAACACCCAACACCCTTACCCAGCAGGGGACAGCAGAGGGAGGAATTTTCAAGTATCTGCATGCCCATCCCTCCCCCAGGAAACTCTTGTTTTTCTGCCTGTAGTCCACTGAAATGCAACTAGACACAGGAAAAAGGGTGTGCCCACAACTCCATGGAAGATGGATGGGAGGAAACAGGACAGCAACTCAGGAAAAGTGTTCTTCACAGGGCAAAGAAAGGAAGCATTTGGAGCCAGGAATGAACTCTTCCTCAGGTCCATAGGAGCAGTGGGCCACTTCATATGTGATGTCCAGCGGCACTTAGTGACTGGGGAGAGGCCTTGTGGTACACAGGATGCTGTACTCACCAATTCTAGTCTTTCCTAATAATTTTCCATTTAATATTCAGCTGTTTTGTATAATTGGATCCATACATTATAGGACCAAGTAGCTTACCATAAAGCCCTCCATAACCTTTACAAACACTCCAATTTGTGTCAATATTTATCCCTTTTTAAAAAACATTCATAACAGTAATATGCTTATCTGATTCAATCCTAAGTGACACAAGTATTTCCACTTTGTCCCACAATCAAGTGAAATATATGTTCCATATATATTTTATTTACATACAATTCATATATTTTCATACATATTAAGAAAATAACAGAATTATGTGTCTATGACCTATGGAACAAAATTTTATTTATTTATTTTTTGTATTAGAATACATACTTTATAACAAATATTAAGTGGTTTGAGGAACCAAAGATCAATGTGGAGTGTGACATAGGCCCGCTGGACTTGCAATATGCTTGTAACAAAAAATATTTTTCCACTTCCATACTTAACTTTTCAAAGAAATGCTGTTCATATTCTTAACAAGTCAGCAGGATGACTAAAGTTATGTCTGTAAATATAATATCACTCAATAAAACACATTTGTAGGGAAGTTAAGTGATCAGATCCAAATATGAATCATGAACAGTTAGAAAAATGTTATTTTTTTATTTATTCTTTTATTGAATCACCATGTGGAAAGTTACAAAGCTTTCAGTTTTAAGTCTCAGTTATGCAATGCTCAAGCACCCATCCCTTCAAGAGTGCAAATACTAAACAACCAAGAATCACAGCATACCTCCCCCCACCCCCACAGCTCCCCAGCCCCCCACCCCGCATGTGTAACTTAAAAATTTCACTATACTTTCACTTTACTTTGACTAAATAAAGTGAAAATTAACTTTGATTCAATATTTCAACAAAAAAATCTCACTATTATTGTTTGGACTTTCTCCTGACTAAAGTCTGACCTGCTGAAAAGGAAGCATTTGAATATTTGTTTTCCATTGCTGAGAATGAAGAGATACGAGGTCAAGCGAACACACTAGCAGCCAAACAATTTTGGATTTCTGTATTTTAGTATTTTAGTAACTAAATCCAGAGAAATATCTGCCAGAAGTTGCATCACTGCAAGCTTGTACCTCTCAACTAATTTATATTCCACATATGAGTGCAATCTTTCTATTACTGTCTCTTTCTTTCTGAATCATTTCACTCAACATGACATTCTACATGTTGATCCACTTATATGCAAATTTCATGAGTTCATGTTTTCTGAAAGCTGCATAGTATTCCATTGTGTAGATGTACCAGGGTTTCTTTAACCAGTCATCTGTTTTGGGGCACTCTGTTTTTTTCCAGATTGTGGCTATTGGAAACAGTGCTGCAATGAACATAGGAATGCAGATGTCATTTCTACTATACCTTTTTGACTCTCCGGGATATATTCCCAGGAATGGTATTGCTGGGTGAAATGGAAGCTCAATTTCTAATTTTTTGGGGAATCGTGCATATTGTTTTCCAAAGAGGCTGAAACAGTTGGCATTCCCACCAGCAGTGCAGGAGAGTCCCTTTCTCCCCACACCCACGCCAACACTGGTCGCTTTTGTTTTTTGGGATGTGGGCCAGTCTCTGTGGCGTGAGATGATATCTCATTGTTGTTTTGATCTGCATCTCCGTGATGATTAGTGATGTTGACCATTTTCTCATATGCCTCTCAGCCATTCGAATTTCTTCTTTGGGAAAGTTTCTGTTCATTTCATCACCCATTTTTTGATTGGGTCAACAGTTTTCTTCTTGTGAAGTTCAACAGGTGCCTTGTATATCCTTGATATCAACCCTTTATCGGATGGGTACTGCATAAATATCCTTTCCAATTCTGTAGATTGTCTTTGTGTTTTGGTCATTATTTCCTTTGAGGTGCAGAAGCTTCTAAGTTTGAGATAGTCCCATTTATTTATCTGTTTTCACTTGCTTAGCCAGTGGCGTGTCATCTTTGAAGATAGCATTGGCTTCAATGGCGTGGAGGGTTTTGCCGACCTGGTCTTCAATGTACCTAAGGGATTCTGATCTGATGTTGACCTGACTTTTAATCCATTTTGATCTGACTTTTGTACATGGTCATAGGTGGAGATCTAAGCCGATTTTTTTGCATGCAGCTGTCCAGTTTTGCCAGCACAGTTTGTTAAACATGCTTTCCTTGCTCCACTTCACATTTCTTGCTCCCTTATCAAAGATTAGGTGATCATATATTTGGGGGGGGGGTGTCAGAGTATTCAACCCTGTTCCATTGGTCTGCAGCTCTGCTTTTGTTCCAATACCATGCTGTTTTAATGACTACTGATTTGTAGTAGAGTTGGAAGTTGGGGAGGTTGATTCCTCCCAGTTTCTTTATCCCAAGAATTGCTTTAGCTATTCGTGGGGGCTTATTGTTCCATATGAATTTAAGGAGCGCTTGCTCCATTTCTTTGAAGAACGTCAAGGGTATCCTTATAGGGATCACATTGAATTTGTACAATACTTTGGGGAGTATTGCCATTTTGACAATATTAATTCTTCCAATCCATGAGCAGGGGACATCTTTCCATTTCCTCATGTCCTCTTTCATTTCCTGAAGTAGTGTTTTGTAGTTTTCATTATACAAGTCCTTTACCTCCTTAGTGAAGCTGATTCCGATGTACTTGACTTTTGAAACACAATTGTGAACGGGATTGCTTTTATCATATCACTTTATTCTCTATTATTTGCATATAGGAAGGCCATGGACATTTGGGTATTGATTTTATAGCCTGCAACTTTACTATATGAGTCTGTTGTTTCTAGGAGTTTCTTGGTAGAGGTTTTAGGGTTCTCTAAGTATAGTATCAGATCATCTGCGAGGAGTGAGCGCTTGATTTCTTCCTTTCCTACCTGAATGCCCTTAATATCTTTTTCTTGCCTAATCGCTATTACAAGTACTTCCAGTACTATATTGAACAGAAGTGGAGAGAGTTGGCATGCTTGTCCCGTCCCTGTTTTTAGAGAGAAGGTTCTTTGTTTTTCCACATTGAGGATGATGCTTGCCATAGGCTTGTGTTAAACGGCTTTTACTATATTGAGGAAGGTCCCTTCTATACCCATTTTGGCGAGAGTTTTCATCATAAACAGGTGCTGGATCTTGTCAAATGCTTTCTCTGCATCTATTGATATGATTATGTGATTTTTATCTTTTCTTTTGTTGATATGATGGACTATGTTGATTGATTTTCGGATGTTAAGCCATTCTTGCATCTCCGAGGATGAATCCCACTGGGTCGTGCTGTATGATCTTTGTGATGTGTTATTGAATTCTTTTTGCTAATATTTTGTTGAGAATATTCGCATTTGTGTTCATCAGGGATATTGGCCTGTAGTTTTCTTTTTTTTTTTTTTGGTGTCTTTGTTTGCTTTTGGTGCTAGGGAGATATGAGCCTCATAGAAACTGTTTTGGAGTGGTTCTGTTTCTTCGATTTCCTGGAAAAGCTTCAGAAGAACTGGCAATATATCCTCTTTAAATGTTTGGAAGAATTTGTTAATGAATCTGTCTGGACCTGGGCTTTTGTTTTTTGGAAAACTTTTGATTATCGTTTCAATTTCCTTGATGTTAATAGGACTATTCAGGAACTCCAGGTCTTCTTGTTTCATCCTTGGGAGATTATAGGAATCCAGGAATTTATCCATTTTTTCTAGGTTCTCTTGTTTAGTGGCATACAGCTTTTCAAAATAGTCTATGATGATCTTTTGAATTTCTTTGGTTTCTGTTGTGATGTCCCCCTTGTCATTTCTGATTCCGCTTATAAGGGTTCTCTCTCTCTCTTTCTTTGTGAGTCTTGCTAGTGATTTATCATCTTGTTTATTTTTTCATAAAACAAGCTCTTGGTTTCATTGATCTTTCGGATTGTCTTTTGGGTTTCCATGTCGTTAATTTTTGCTCTAAGTATTATTATTTCTTAACTTCTGCCTGGTTTGTGATCCTTTTGTTGGTCCTTTTCTAAGGTCTTGAATTGTGAAGTCAAGTTATTTATGTGGGCCCTTTTTTCCTTCCTGAGGTATGCTTGTATAGCTATAAATTTTCCCTTTGATACGGCTTTAGCTGTGTCCCACAGGTTCTGGTAGCTTGTGTCTTCATCCTACTTTGTTTCCAGGTATCTTTTGATTTCTTCCTTGATTTCCTTCCTGAACCATTCATTGTTCAACATCATGCCATTTAATTTTCAGGTGTTTGATTTGGTTTTCTGCATCTGTCCATGATTAACTTCTATCTTCAGTGCATCATGGTCTGAAAAGATAGCTGGTACAATGTCTATATTGTTGATTCTGTTGAGGTATGTTGTGTGGCCCAACGCACAGTCTATTCTGGAAAATGTTCCATGTTCATTGGAAAAGAATGTGTATTCCTTTTTTTTTAAGATATAAAAACCTGTATAGATCAATTAGCCCTCTCACTTCTATTTCTTCCTTCAAAGCTAGTGTTTCCTTGGTGAGTTTTAATCTTCTTGATCTGTCCAGAGGTGATAGGACAGTGTTAAAGTCTCCATCGACTATTGTGTTACTCACAATTTCCTTCTTAAGATCTGTTAGCAGCTGTTGTGGGTATTTAGTTGGTCCCACATTAGGTGCGTAAACGTTTAGGAGTGTGATTTCTTCCTGCTGTATATATTCCTTCATTAATAAAAAATGGCCTTCTCTATCCCTTCTAATCCTTTTCAACCTGAAGTCTATGTTGTTCGATACTAGTAAAGCCACTCCAGCTTTTTTGAGGGAGTTATTTGCTTGCAGAATTGTTTTCCATCGTTTGACTTTGAGTGTGTTTGTTATGGCTATTCAGATGTGTTTATTGCAGGCAGCAGAATGTTGGGTTCAGTCTCTGAATCAATTTTGCCAGTCTGTGTCTCTTAATTGGTGAATTAAGACCATTGATATTGAGAGAGATTATTGTCATGGGGGTTTTGTGCCATCTTTCTGTAAGGGTTTGTTGTGCTTGTAGGGGTTTTTCTTGTCTTACAGTAGCCCCTTTAGTTCTTCTTTTAGGTTTAGTTTAGAGTCTATGAAGTTCTTGAGTTGTTGTTTATCCGCAAAATAGTGTATCATTTCTTCGAGTTTGAATGAGAGTTTGGCCAGATAAAGTATTCCTGGTGAAGCATTCATTTCATTGAGTTTTTTCACTATATCCCACCACTGCCTTCGTGCTTGAAGGGTTTCCTCTGATAGGTCTGTTGTGAATCTAATGGTTGCTCCCTTGAATGTGATTTTCTTCTTCTACCCTGCTACTTGCAGTATTGTGTCTATCCGTCACATCCATCATTCTAACTATGATATGTCTTGGAGTTTTTCTCTTAGGGTCTCTTAGCTGGCACCATTCTGGCTCCTTGAATCTGTATGTCTGCATTCTCCAGCTCTGGGAACTTTTCAGCAATGATTTTTTTGACTGTGGCTTTTTCATTGGGGTTGGTTCCCTGTCCTTTGGTACTCCAATGATTCTAATGTTGTTCCTCTTGAAATTATCCCCTAGGACTCTGATTCTCCCTAGAGCTATTTTGAGATCTCTCCCCATTGATTGTTGTTGCCTGTAGGCTGCCTGCAGCTTCTCATCAAGCTCAATGATTCTGTCTTCTGCTGTAGACTTTCTATTGTTGAGGGCACCCACTGAGTTTTTTAATTCATCTACCGAATCCTTTATTTTTGACATTTCCTTTTGTAGATTTTTTATTTCTGCTCTCCTTTCTTCCCATAATTTCTCAGCTGTCTGTTTTATTGTTTTGTCAGGTCCTCCTTTAACTTGTCAATCTTTCTATTGAGTTCATTGAACAGCTTCAGGATTTCACCTCTGATTTCTTTTTCAGAGAACTCATGTTTGTAGGAAATGTCTATTGAGACACCTGGACTCCTTTCATCATCCTCTCCTTTTGGTGGGGATTTGTGCTGTTTCTTCATGTTATTGTGGTGGTTTGGAAGAGGGACCCTCAAGATCCATATCCCTCTTCCCTCTTGTTGTGAAAAAGGATTGTGGATGGGCTCGGTCAATGGTACTTGCTTTTTATTTTCCCCTTCTAGAACATGGCCTCCTACTGAGATGTTCCTCTAATCCTTATGTGAAGTGTTGTGTTTTATCCTACTGTTTACGGATAGCTAGGATGGTATTCTTGGACATGACATAGATAATGAAGGCCGAGATGAAACAATATATTGATGGGTCTTAGGAGAATATCTGCGGCTTGAAAAGAGGCCATGCCCACTTTTGCTTTGGCCACCCCCCCCATGATTAGGCCACACCTCTTTCCCCACAATAGCACACACCTGTGCTGGAAGAGAGAATGGCTGCGGCACAAGGGCCTGTGTGCCGGCCATTACGGTGGCAGTCCAGGGTTGGGGAGAGATGGCTGGGATCTCGGGGTCCAAGGCGCATGCTGGGAAGCGGGTCTATGGAACAAAATTTTAGAAGGTGACTTTTAATTAAAAATTAATTAATATAGACTGGAGTGATAGCCCAGTGGGTATGGCGGTATGGCGTTTGCCTTGCACATGGCTGACCCGGGCTCAATTCCTCCGTCCCTCTTGGAGAGCCCAGCAAGCTACCAAGAGTATCCAGCCTGCACGGCAAAGCCTGGCAAGCTACCCATGGTACATTCAATATGCAAAAATCAGTAACAACAATTCTCACAATGGAGACGTTACTGGTGCCTGCTTGAGCAAATCGATGAACAAAGGGAGGACAGTGCTACTAGAAAATATTTTTGAAGCTAAATTAATTAGTTTAAAAGCAATTGTATAGGAAATTTTACAGTATTTCAAGGAATAAAATAATTAAAGCTTATAGGGATTATAAAATCATTAAATCCAAAATTTCTATTGTACAAATGGAAGCAGATATTTGCATCAAGTCATAAACAAAAGTAAGAGAAAATCTAACACTAAAGTATAGTCCAGTCTAATTGCTATTCTACTCATATCATCTTAATTCTTTACTTAGTATCTATTCACCTTAATAAAAACAGAATAATTTCAGCTGACTAAAATTCATTACAATCCAAGCATTAGTAAAGTTTTAAAAAATATAAATTGTATAATAGAGAATTTGAGTAGGGTATATTACAATTCCCCTATAGATGTTGGTCAAGCCATTTGTAGGCAATTGAGTTACTAAAGCAGTCTAGAACACTCATAAAGAAAGTACTAAAAATTATATGTTTTAAGACCAAGAGACATGTTACAGACTTTAAGGTACTGCATTTGGTTGACCCAGATTCAATCTTCACTTGTGTGGTCCCTGAGTAATTCTAGGAGTTATTCTTAAGCAGACATGAGTGTGGTTTGGGTAGATTCTGGCTATGACAGTCTAAACCTCAAAAACTTATATGGATTTTAATGGTAAGATATATAAAGTATTTTAAGTGTTATTTTAATTGTAGAAAGTAAGACTTGGGAAGTATTGTTATCTCCAAAGTGATGGAAAGGTTTAATACAGAAGAGAAATTAAATTTATTCTGTGTGCTTTTCCATGTAATAAATAAAATAGAAAGCTGGATATTGTAAAGTCACATTATCCTTTATAAATAATTTATAAAAACGGGAAACTTTAAAGTTAAATAGATTGTCTTATTATACAGTGAGCTTCCATCAAGGGAAGTTTTCTATTAGAGACTTTGCAAGGAATGTAGCAGTAGGATTTAGTAAAGGACTCTGGATGGATTGGAGATAAGAATGAACAAATTTTAGTGCTTCTCTGCTTCTCCAGAGTTTATCGTCTGAATGACAACATTATAGGAACCAAAGTACGACCTAAATTATGTGAATGTTACATTACTACTATAATCCATATGGAAGCTCTAATCATCTGTAATGTTTAGTCCTAAAGTAGCGAAAATAACATTGAGAGTTTGTTATTGTTGCTGTTGTTCTCTAGAATGAGGTTTTGTCTCTTAGATTTAATCCCTATGAGTATGTTTGTTGGAATGCAATTCAAGCATTGAGAATTGAAGGTTAAAATATAGGTTTTATCTAGACAGTGGTAAGAAGTTCCGAACAAAACTGTAGTAAGTGCATTCTGGATTGCGCCCAATGTTTCACTTCCACAGGACAAAATTCTGGCTCTGAGCCAGCACTATAAGACTCAAGTTTTTCCTCTGGGAGTAATAGAGCTTTTACTACAGTATCAGAACAAGATGCCAGACAACGGAAAGGGGGCTCTTATCAGTGGCAGCTCAGAGGCTGCTCTGTTGGAATGGGTTGTTTAACATGGCAGCCAAGGACAATAGAAGCAGTCCAAGAACATCTTTTTTTGTTCAGAAGTTGACAACAAGATGTTGCTGAACTCAAATATTTTAAAGAAAGAAATGTAAGGAGAGAAGAGATTTCCAGGAAACCATCAATGATGTATTTTAAATAAGAAAACTAAGTAATTGTTTTTGACTTTATTTTAATTAAAAAGATGTTCTTGAATTGCACAGCCAAACTGGCAGATGTATGGGACTACATTAGAACAAAAGACTTCCCTTGTGCGTACATGTCAAGTTAGACTGGGGCTGGCCTTTTTCTGGGAAGAAATGCCAGAGTATAGTAGAAGAATCCTGGTGTATATTGGAAGATTAAAAGCTGGCAGAATTTGGATCCAGAGAGATAGTGCAGTGAGTAAGATGGTTGCCTTGCATGCAACTAACCTGGGTTTGATCCCTGGAATCCTGTATAATTCCCTGAGCATGCCATAAGTAATTCTGGAGTGCAGAGCCAGGTGTAATCCCTGAGAAGCTCTGGGTATCCCACCACTAATAATAATAATAATAATAATTTAAAAAAATTAAATGGCAAACAGAATCTATGAATCCATGATAAGACAAAGAGAAAAGAGTTCCCTACTGTTCTCTACTGAACCTCCCCACTGGTGGCAGTACATTATAGTCATCAACGGAGCTTAATAAAAATGCAGCTACTCAATCTCCATTCTAGACTAATGGTATCAAATCTGAAGCTCAGGTAGGATTAAAATTCTGTAATCTTCAGTTGTCAGTCATGTATCCTACACACTTTGGCCCAAAAACATGCACAAAAACTACCATTTTGTAAAACTACCATATAGTTCATTCAACAACATGTAGCAGAAAATGAGTCATTAATGATGTTAATATATATAATTCATTGAGTATTAAAAAACTCTTTAGGATATTATATAATTAATAAATGAGAAATATGAAAGTATAATAATTTTGTAATAGCCATTAATTCTAAATGACCTGCTTAATATATATGTTTATATCATATCTAAATGATATTGGGTAAGTATGATACTTAACTCATGTTTTTATTGTACCATATAGTAAGCAGGTTGAATCAATCACATGAAGTAACCAGTATTTTTGGTTACTTGTTTATTGGAGCATACCCAATGGTGCTTAGGCTAACTCCTGACTTTGTGCTCAGGGAATACTCCTGTGAGGCTCAAGGGACCATTATGTGGCATTAGGAACCAAATTTAGGCAGGCCATGTTCCTGAGGCAAGTTCCTCAGCTGATATAATATGTCTCTTGTCCAAACTAACATTTTTACACCTGCAAAAATTATAGTGTTATATAGTTTATTATAGTAAGTTACAAGTCATGAAAGGACAAAGTACCATATAAAGAATCACTATGAAGAAATACAGTGATCTGAACACTATCCTTGACAAATACATATATAAATACATATATAATAGTTCTTTCTCTCAGTCATTCTTTCCTTTTTCCTTTCTTTCATTTTCTTTCTTTCTTTGTAGTACTCAGGGATTATTCCAGGCTCTACACTCAGGGATCACTACTCCTGGCAGACTTTGAGAACCACACGTTATACTGGAAACCAAACCCTGGTTGTCCATGTGCAAATAAGAGCCCTATATGCCACAATATTGCTCAGGCCCACTTTGTTCTCTTTAAGTGCACTAAAATTTGTTTTTGTTTTAGTCTAGTTTAGAGTTTTTTGATCATTCAAGATATTGATCCCATATTTCACATATGCCGACAGTTGCTATGCATCTGAGCTACATGCTCAGTCCTCCGTGTATTGGATTTTGTTATCATTAAAAATAAAATCTCTTTCTTGGCCGCGGCTCGGGGCTTCTCCTGAAGCCCCTGCCTGGCACCTTTCCGCCGCCGCCGTCGGATCCTGACCAATCTCCATCCTGCAGGTAAACAGGCAATCCCTTGGAGAGCCTGCCTCAGCGCGGAGAAGCCCCCCTCCCCGCCCCCTGCCCGCCGCGGCTGGGGGCTTCTCCTGAAGCCCCTGCCTGGCACCTTTCCGCCGCCGCCGTCGGATCCTGACCAATCCCCACTCTGCTGCTTAGGGACGTGTCCTCATCTCAGGGGGCGTGGCCTAAAAAGTGGGCGTGGCCTCTTTCCAGAGCACAGGCCACTAACGCGGCCGCAGTTATTTTTTTTTACCATTCCATGCCTTCTCCTTTGGCCACAATTGATAGAATTCATTCCTTCAAAGAACTCCCTGAGGCCCTCCCTTTCCCCCACTTCCCGCTGCCGTCTGCGTCTCCCGAGTTTCTGAAGTCACTCCCTGCTCGCCCGGCGCACCCTGTCTCCCGAACTGGCTTGTAACTGCGCACGTCCCCCCCATCAACAGGAAGACACTGGGGGCGTGGCCTGTGTCTTAGTGGGCGTGGTTTAAAGTGGGCGTGGCCTCCTCTCAGCGCGGCCAACGCTAACGCGGCCGCAGTTATTCTTTGCTACCTCAGCTCAATCCGTACTGTGTATTCCTTTGAAAACTCACTTTTGCGATCTCAAACATTTACGCAAAATAGCCATTAGCTTAGGCTGACAGTATAAAAGCTATCAGTGAATAAGGGAAGTCTAGCACAATCGGAGCCCCTTCTTCCCACAAAAAGGAAGAGGAATAAATAACTCTAAGGTTCCAACTCTGCACTTCCGTGACAATATGAAGAAACAGCGAAAATCCCCTCCACGAAGAGAGGGAGAAGAAAAGATACTAGAAACCTCAAAAGAGTCTCCCAACATCTACGACCTCTCAGATAAACAATTCAGAGAGGAAATATGGAGGAGAGTCGACCTACTCCAAGCAACTATGGAACAGACATCCAATAAATTAAGGGAGGAGATGAATCAAGCGCTGGAACGGTCTACCAAGAAAATACAGGAAGAAATGAGAGCAGAAATGAGAGCAGAAATTTCAAACCTTCGAACCGAAGTCTCACAAATAAAGCAATTGGTAGATGAAATAAAAATCTCACTAGATGCCCTCAACAGCAGAATGACTACAGCCGAAGACAGAATCAGCGAGCTTGAGGATGAGCTGCAGAAAGCTTACAGACAGCAACAAATAATGGCCAAAGACCTCAAAATGGCTATAGAGCGAATCAGAGCCCTGGGGGATGACTTCAAGAGGAACAACATAAGAATCATTGGAGTACCAGAACCACAGGGAAGTAACCCCAATGAAAAAAACATAGTCAAAGACATCATCACTAAGAAATTCCCAGAGCTGGACAAGGCAGGCGTCCAGATACAAGAAGTCCGAAGAGTGCCAGCAAAAAGAGACCCAAATAAAAAGACTCCAAGGCATATCATAGTCAGAATGGCGGATGCTGTAGATAGAGACACAATTCTACAAGTAGCAAGGTCAAAGAGGGAAATCACATACAAAGGAGCACCCCTCAGATTTACGGCCGATCTGTCAGAAGAAACCCTCCGAGCCCGAAGACAATGGTGGGACATAGTGAAAAAACTCAACGAAATGAATGCCTCACCAAGAATACTTTATCCAGCTAAACTCTCACTCAAACTCGAAGGAACCATACACTATTTCTCGGATAAACAACAGCTCAGGAACTTCATAGACTCAAAACCAATCTTGAAAGAAGGTCTAAAGGGGCTACTGTAAGACAAGGAGGAGCCCCATAAGAACAACAAATCCCACAGAAAGATGACACAAAACCACATCACAATAATTTCTCTCAATGTCAATGGCCTAAATGCACCTATCAAAAGACACAGAGTGGCTAAATGGATCCGGAAATTAAACCCAACATTCTGTTGCCTGCAAGAAACACACCTGAACAAACAGAGTAAACATAGACTCAAAGTCAAAGGATGTTAAACAATCCTCCAAGCAAACAACCCCCTTAAAAAAGCTGGAGTGGCCATCCTGGTATCCGACAACATAGATTTCAGGATGAAAAAGATCAAAAGGGACAGCGAAGGTCATTTTCTGTTTATCAAGGGATATGTACAACAGGAAGAAATCACACTCTTAAACGTATATGCTCCTAACAAACAACCGGCTAAATATTTAAAACGACTCCTAACAGACTTCAAAGAGGACATCACTAACAGCACAATTGTAGTCGGAGACTTCAATATGGCCTTATCACCTCTAGATAGATCCACAAGAACAAAACTCAACAAGGAAACACTGACTCTGAATGAAGAAATTGAAGAGAGAGGCCTAATAGACCTATACAGGGCCTTACAGCCCAAAAAGAAAGAATACACATTCTTTTCCAGTGCACATGGAACATTTTCAAAAATAGACCATGTACTGGGCCCCAGAACATACCTCAATCGAATCGGAAAAATAGAAATTGTATCAACCATCTTTTCAGACCACGATGCGCTGAAGATAGAAGCTAACCACCCACAAATACGGAAAATCAAATCAAACACCTAGAAATTAAACAATTCCATGTTGAACAATGAGTGGGTCAAGAAGGAAATCAAGGAAGAAATCAAAAGATACTTAGAAACAAATGAGAATGAAGACACGAGCTACCAAAACCTATGGGACGCAGCTAAAGCCGTGTTAAGGGGAAAATTTATAGCTCTCCAAGCATTCCTCAGGAAGGAAGAAAGGACCCACATAGATAGCTTGACTTCACGACTCAAGACCCTAGAAAAGGACCAGAGAAAGGACCCCAAACCAGACCGAAGGAAAGAAATAATAAAAATTAGAGCAGAAATTAATGACATCGAAACCAAAAAAACAATCCGAAAGATCAATGAAACAAAGAGTTGGTTCTTTGAGAAAATAAATAAGATTGATAAACCGCTAGCAAGTCTCACAAAGAAAGAAAGAGAGAAAACTCTAATAAATCGAATCAGAAATGAAAAGGGGGACATCATGACAGAAACCAGTGAGATTCAAAAGATCATTAGAGACTACTTTGAAAGTCTTTATGCCACAAAAAAGGAGAACCTAAAAGAAATGGATGGATTCCTCGATTCCTATAATCTCCCAACACTGAAGAAAGAAGACCTGGAATACCTGAATAGACCCATCAATGTTAAGGAAATTGAAACGGTAATCAAAAACCTCCCCAAAAACAAAAGCCCAGGCCCAGATGGTTTCACTGGCGAATTCTTCCAAACATTTAAAGAAGACCTATTGCCTGTTTTCCTCAAACTTTTCCAGGAAATTGAAAAAACAGGAACTCTCCCAAACAGTTTCTATGAAGCACACATCTCCCTAATACCAAAAGCAAACAAAGACACCACTAAGAAAGAAAATTACAGACCAATTTCCCTGATGAACACTGATGCGAAGATCCTCAACAAAATACTAGCAAATAGGATCCAACAACTCATCAAAAAGATCATACATCACGACCAAGTGGGATTCATCCCAGGGATGCAAGGATGGTTTAACATTCGGAAATCAATCAACATAATCCAGCATATCAACAAAAGTAAAGACAAAAACCATATGATCATATCAATAGATGCAGAGAAAGCATTTGACAAGATCCAACATCCTTTCATGATGAAAACCCTCGCCAAAATGGGGTTTGGAGGAACTTTCCTCAAGATAGTCGAAGCCATCTATCACAAGCCTACGGCAAGCATTATCCTCAACGGGGAAAAACTAAGGGCCTTTCCTCTGAGATCAGGCACAAGACAAGGATGCCCACTCTCACCACTGCTCTTCAATATAGTACTGGAAGTACTTGCGATAGCTATTAGACAAGAAAAAGAGATTAAGGGCATCCAGATAGGAAGGGAAGAAATCAAACTCTCACTATTTGCAGACGACATGATACTATATCTAGAGAAGCCTAAAACCTCTACTAAGAAACTCTTAGAAACAATAGACTTATACAGTAAAGTTGCAGGCTACAAAATCAATACCCAAAAATCCATGGCCTTCATATATGCAAACAATGAGGCAGAGGAAAGGGACATGAAAAAAGCAATCCCATTCACAATCGTGCCCCAGAAAATCAGGTACCTCGGAATCAGCTTAACCAAGGAAGTAAAAGACCTTTACAAAGAAAACTACATAACGCTACTCCATGAAATCAAAGAGGACATGAGGAAATGGAAACATATACCCTGCTCGTGGATGGGGAGAATCAATGTTGTCAAAATGGCAATACTCCCTAAAGCATTATACAGATTCAATGCGATCCCTTTAAGTATACCCATGACATTCTTCAAAGAAATGGATCAAGCAATCCTAAAATTCATATGGAATAACAAACGTCCAAGGATAGCTAAAACAATTCTTGGGAAAAAGATGATGGGAGGCATCACCATCCCCAACCTCAAACTTTACTACAAAGCAGTAACAATTAAAACAGCATGGTACTGGAACAAAGGCAGAGCCGTAGACCAATGGAACAGGGTGGAATATCCCTACACACAACCCCAAATGTATGACCATCTAATCTTTGATAAGGGAGCAAGAGATGTGAAGTGGAGCAAGGAAAGCCTCTTTAACAAATGGTGCTGGCACAACTGGACAACCACATGCAAAACAATGGGTTTAGACCTTGACCTGACACCATGCACAAAAGTCAGATCAAAATGGATTAAAGACCTCAACATTAGACCACAAACCATAAGGTACATTGAAGACAAGGTCGGCGAAACCCTCCACGATATTGAAGATAAAGGTATCTTCAAAGGTGACACGGAACTAAGCAATCTAGTAAAAACAGAGATCAACAAATGGGACTACATTAAACTAAAAAGCTTCTGCACCGCAAGAGATACAGTGACCAGAATACAAAGACTATCCACAGAATGGGAAAGGATATTTACACAATACCCATCAGATAAGGGGTTGATATCAATGGTATATAAAGCACTGGTTGAACTCTACAAGAAGAAAACATCCAACCCCATCAAAAAATGGGGCGAAGAAATGAACAGAAACTTTACCAAGGAAGAAATACGAATGGCCAAAAGGCACATGAAAAAGTGCTCTGCATCACTAATCATCAGAGAGATGCAGATCAAAACAACTTTGAGATACCACCTCACACCACAGAGACTAGCACATATCCAAAAGAACAAAAGCAACCGCTGTTGGAGAGGATGTGGGGAGAAAGGGACCCTTCTTCACTGCTGGTGGGAATGCCGACTGGTTCAGCCCTTCTGGAAAACAATTTGGACGACTCTCAAAAAATTAGATATTGAATTCCCATTTGACCCAGCAATACCACTGCTGGGAATATATCCCAGAGAGGCAAAAAAGTACAATCGAAACAACATCTGCACATGTATGTTCATCGCAGCACTGTTTACAATAGCCAGAATCTGGAAAAAACCCGAATGCCCCAGAACGGATGACTGGTTGAGGAAACTTTGGTACATCTATACAATGGAATACTATGCAGCTGTTAGAAAAAAGGAGGTCAAGAATTTTGTAGTCAAGTGGATGGGCATGAAAAGTTTCATGCTGAGTGAAATGAGTCAGAAAGAGAGAGACAGACATAGAAAGATTGCACTCATCTATGGTATATAGAATAACAGAGTGGGAGACTAACACCCAAGAACTGTAGAAATAAGTACCAGAAGGTTGACTCCATGGCTTCGAGGCTGGCCTCACGTTCCGGGGAAAGGTCAACTCAGAGAAGCGATCACCAACTACATTGTAGTCGAAGGCCATGTGGGGGAAGGGAGTTGCGGGCTGAATGAGGGCTAGAGACTGAGCACAGCGGCCACTCAACACCTTTATTGCAAACCACAACAGCTAATTAGAGAGAGAAAACAGAAGGGAATGCCTTGCCACAGTGGCAGGGTGGGGTGGGGGGGAGATGGGATTGGGGAGGGTGGGAGGGACACTGGGTTTACGGGTGGTGGAGAATGGGCACTGGTGAAGGGATGGGTTCCCAAACTTTGTATGAGGGAAGTATAAGCACAAAAGTGTATAAATCTGTAACTGTACCCTCACGGTGATTCTCTAATTAAAAATAAATAAATTTAAAAAAAATAAAAAAAATCTCTTTCTTATTCTTCTGGCTTTCTTCATTTAACATATCAGTCATATATTGTATTTAGAGCACTAAATGAGGGAATGCAATGTTTAAAGGGGGATAGCTTGATCAGCCTTGGCCCGAAGAGTATAGGGAGGAGAAAGAAAGGAAGAGAAGAAGGGTGGGGGAGAAAAGACAGAGAAGTAATGGGGGTAAGGACAGGGAAGTCAGGCAAAAAGCTGATGTTAAGGAGTGACAGAGCCAAGTACCCAAACCACAAGGTTAACAACACTGAAATCAGGAGATCCAAACTTAAACAACCAAACTTAGAAAGGGGCTGTCAAGAGTGCAGGCTGGAGGGCGGGGGTGGGGTTCATATGGGATGGAACCTAGGAACACTAGGAATATTGGTGGAAGGAAGTTGACACTGGCAGTAGAATCAGTGCTATAATAGTGTATGTCTAAAACTCAGCTATGAATAACTGTAAATCACAGTGCTTCAGTAAATATGTGGAAAATTTGTAAAAAAATGAAAAATATTAAAATAAAACAATTACTGTCATCACTGTCATCACTGCCATCCCATTATTCATTGATTTGCTCGAGTGGGCACCAGTAACGTCTCCAGTTGTCCTAGCCCTGAGATTTTAGCAGCCTGTCTTTACTCATTCTTCCCAACAGTGATGCACTGGAGGCTCTTCCAGGGTAAGGGGAATGAGACCCATCATTGTTACTGTTTTGGGCATATCAAATATGCCGCGGGAAGCTTGTTAGGCTCTGCCATACAAGCAGGATATTCTCGGTAGCTTGCCGGGTTCTCCGAGAGGGAGAACTAGAAAATAAGAGGTCCAGGAGCTTTGTTTTACAGTCTCTGGATCTTGGCCGTTGATGGGATTACACAGAGCTGGAGGCAGTTTGTGGGTGTGACTGCCTAGCTACTGGAAAGTGGAGAACCTGTGTGGAAGAGGCCCAGTTCCAATCCTAGCAGGCTTGGAGATCTCAGCCCCGGGTCCCAATCACGTGGTTCCCTCTGCCATTTCCTCCAAATAAAACAAAAACAGAAAAAAAAGTCAATGCCAATTATAGCACTGTCGTCCCATTGCTCATCGATTTGCTCGAGCGGGCTCCAGTCTCCATTATAAGACTTTTTGTTACTGTTTTTGGCATATCAAATATGCCATGGGTAGCTTGCTAGGCTTGCCAATTGTAATGTGAGGAAAAAAGATATAAAATTTTCTATCATTAGGTGGGAAAGTCCTGTGTATATGACTTTTATAGTTTAATATTTTTTTGTTTTGTTTTAAATTCTTTTATTAAGTCACCATGTGGAAAGTTGCAAAGCGTTCAGGTTAAAGTCTCAGTTATACAATGCTCAAACACCCATCCCTTCACCAGTGCACATATTCCACCACCAAGAATCACGATATACCGCCCCCCTCCCCCCACCTCTCCAGCCCCCCACCCCACATGTGTAACTGGTAAATTTCACGTTACTTTCACTTTACTTTGATTACATTCAATATTTAAACGAAAAAAATTTACTATTATTGATTTGGAGTTTCTTCCCCCTAAAGTCGATCTGCTGAAAAGAAAGCATTTGGTAATTTGTTTTCCATTGCTGAGAATGAAGAGATATGAGGTCAGGAGGCCGCACTAGCAGCAGCATAGGTTTGGATTTCTGTATTTTAGTATTTTAGTAACTAAGTCCAGAGAAATGTCTGCCAGGAATCTCGTCATTGTAAGCTTGTACCTCTCAGCTACTTTATATTCCACATATGAGTGCGATCTTTCTATGTCTGTCTCTTTCTTTCTGACTCATTTCACTCAGCATGATATTTTCCATGTTGATCCACTTATATGCAAATTTCATGACTTCATGTTTTCTGACAGCTACGTAGTATTCCATTGTGTAAATATACCAGAGTTTCTTTAGCCAATCATCTGTTTTGGGGCAGTCTGGTTTTTTCCATATTGTGGCTATTGTAGACAGAGCAGCAATGAACATGGAAATGCAAATGTCATCTCTACTATACCTTTTTGCCTCTCCGGGATATATTCCCAGGAGTGGTATTGCTGGGTCAAATGGGAGCTCAATTTCTAAATTTTTGAGAAGCATCCATATTGTTTTCCAAAAGGACTGAACCAGTCGGCATTCCCACCAGCAGTGAAGGAGAGTCCATTTCTCCCCACATCCATGCCAACACCGGTTGCTTTTGTTTTTTGGGATGTGGGCCAGTCTCTGTGGTGTGAGATGATATCTCATTGTTGTTTTGATCTGCATCTCCCTGATAATTAGTGATGTTGAACACTTTCTCATGTGCCTCTCAGCCATTCGGATTTCTTCTTTGGAAAAGTTTCTGTTCATTTCATCACCCCATTTTTTGATTGGGTTGGCAGTTTTCTTCTTGTGGAGTTCAAACAGTGCATTGTATACCCTTGTTATCAACACTTTATCAGATGGGTACTGCATAAATATCCTTTCCCATTCTGTAGATTGTCTTTGTATTTTGTCACTGTTTTTTTTGAGTTGCAGAAGCTTCTTAGTTTGAGATAGTCCTATTTATTTATCTTTGTTTTACCTTGCTTGGCCAGTGGCGTGTCAGCTTTGAAGATAACTTTGGCTTCAATGTCGTGGAGGGTTTTGCCGAACTTATCTTCAATGTACCTTAGGGATTCTGGTCTGATGTTGAGGTCTTTAATCCATTTTGATCTGATTTTTGAACATGGTGATAGATGGAGGTCTAAGCCCATTTTTTTGCATGCAGCTGTCCAGTTTTGCCAGCACAATTTGTTAAACATGCTTTCCTTGCTCCACTTCACATTTCTTGCTCCCTTATCAAAGATTAGATGATCATATATTTGGGGGTGTATGTCAGAGTATTCAACCCTATTCCATTGGTCTGCAGCTCTGCCTTTGTTCCAATACCATGCCGTTTTAATGACTACCGCTTTGTAGTACAGTTGGAAGTTGGGGAGGTTGATTCCTCCTATTTTCTTTTTCCCAAGGATTGCTTTAGCTATTTGTGGGGGGTTATTGTTCCATATGAATTTCAGGAGCGCTTGCTCCATTTCTTTGAAGAATGTCAAGGGTATCCCTATAGGGATCGCATTGAATTTGTACAATGCTTTGGGGAGAATTGCATTTTGACAATATTAATTCTTCCAATCCATGAGCAGGGGATGTCTTCCCATTTCCTCCTGTCCTCTTTTATTTCCTGAAGTAGTGTTTTATAGTTTTCATTATACAAGTCCTTTACCTCCTTTGTTAAGCTGATTCTGAGGTACTTGATTTTTTGAGGCGCAATTGTGAACGGGATTGCTTTTCTAAGGTCACTTTCTTCTCTTTCATTATTTGCATATAGGAAAACAATGGACTTTTGGGTATTGATTCTATAGCCTGAAACTTTACTATACGACTCTATTGTTTCTAGGAGTTTCTTGGTAGAGGTTTTAGGGTTCTCTAGGTATAGAATCATATCATCTGCGAATAGTGAGAGCTTGATTTCTTCCTTTCCTACCTGAATGCCCTTAATATCTTTTTCTTGCCTAATCGCTATTGCAAGTACTTCCAGTACTATATTGAACAGAAGTGGAGAGAGTGGGCATCCTTGTCTCGTCCCTGTTCTCAGAGGGAAGGCTCTTAGTTTTTCCCCATTGAGGACAATGCTTGCCATAGGCTTGTGATAAATGGCTTTGACTATATTGAGGAATATAGTCTTCTATTCCCATTTTGGCGAGTGTTTTCATCATAAACGGATGCTGGATCTTGTCAAATGCTTTCTCTGCATCTATTGATATGATTATATGATTTTTATCTTTTATTTTGTTTATATGATGGATTATGTTGATTGATTTCCGGATGTTAAACCATCCTCGCATCCCCGGGATGAATCCCATTTGGTCGTGGTGTATGATCTTTTGATGAGTTGTTGAATTCTATTTGCTAATATTTTGTTGAGGATCTTCGCATCTGTGTTCATCAGGGATATTGGCCTGTAGTTTTCTTTTTTTGTGGTGTCTTTGTTTGCTTTTGGTATTAGGGAGATATGAGCCTCATAGGAACTGTTTGGGAGAGTTTCTGTTTCTTCAATTTCCTGGAAAAGCTTGAGAAGGACTGGCGAAAGGTCCTCTTTAAATGTTTGGAAGAACTCGCTAGTGAATCCGTCTGGACCAGGGCTTTTGATTTTGGGAAGACTTTTGATTACCATTTCAATTTCCTTGATGTTAGTTGGACTATTCAGGTACTCCAGGTCTTCTTGGTTCAGCCTTGGGAGATTATAGGAGTTGAGGAATTTATCCATTTCTTCTAGGTTCTCTTGTTTTGTGGCATAGAGATTTTCAAAGTAGTCTCTGATGATCTTTTGAATTTCATTGGTTCCTGTTGTGATGTCCCCCTTTTCATTTCTGATTCGGCTTATAAGGGTTCTCTCTCTCTATTTCTTTGTGAGTCTTGCTAGTGATTTATCAATCTTGTTTATTTTCTCGAATAACCAGCTCTTGGTTTCATTGATCTTTCGGATAGTCTTTTGGCTTTCCATGTCGTTAATTTCTGCTCTAAGTTTTATTATCTCTTTCCTTCTGCCTGGTTTGGGCTCCTTTTGTTGGTCCTTTTCTAACGTCTTGAGCTGTGAAGTCAAGTTATTTATGTGGGCCCTTTCTTCCTTCCTGAGATATGCTTGCAGAGCTATAAATTTTCCCCTTTAGCTACATCCCACAGGTTCTGGTAGCTTGTGTCTTCATTCTCATTTGTTTCTAGGTACCTTTTGATTTCTTCCTTGATTTCCTTCCTGACCCACTCATTGTTCAATATCGAGCTATTTTTTTTCCAGGTGTTTGATTTGGTTTTCTGCATCTGTCCACGATTAAGTTCTATCTTCAGTGCATCATGGTCTGAAAAGATAGCTGGTACAATGTCTATCTTTTTGATTCTCTTGAGGTATGCTGTGTGGCCTAGCGCATGGTCTATTCTGGAAAATGTTCCATGTGCACTGGAAAAGAATGTGTATTCCTTTTTGGGGGGATATAAATCCCTGTATAAATCTATTAGCCCTTTCTCTTCTATTTCTTCCTTCAAAGCCAGTATTTCCTTGGTGAGTTTTAATCTTCTTGATCTGTCCAGAGGAGAGAGTGCAGTGTTGAAGTCTCCTACTACTATTGTGTTGCTCGAGATGTCCTTCTTAAGGCCTCTTAGCAGCTGTTGTAAGTATTTAGCTGGTCCCTCATTGGGTGCGTAGACATTTAGGAGTGTGATTTCTTCCTGATGTACACATCCTGTAATTAATAAAAAGTGGCCTTCACTATCCCTTAAAATCTTTTTCAACCTGAAGTCTATGTTGTCCAATACTAGTAACGCCACCCCAGCTTTCTTGAGGGAGTTGTTTGCTTGCAGGATTGTTTTCCATCCTTTGACTTTGAGTCTGTGTTTGTTCTGGCTATTCAGATATGTTTCTTGCAGGCAGCAGAATGTTGGGTTCAGTCTTTGAATCCATTTTGCCAGTCTGTGTCTCTTAATTGGTGAATTCAGACCATTGTCATTAAGGGAGATTATTATTATGGGATTTTGTGCCATTTTTGTGCAAGGGTTTGTTGTGCTTGTAGGGGTTGTTCTTGTCTTACAATAGTGCTTCTTTTAGGTTTGGTTTTGAGTCTATGAGTTCCTGAGCTGTTGTTTATCCCCAAAGTAGTGTATGATTCCTTCTAGTTTGAATGAGAGTTTGGCTGGATAAAGTATTCTTGGTGAAGCGTTGATTTCATTGAGTTTTTTCACTATATCCCACCATTGCCTTCGAGCTTGGAGGGTTTTCTCTGATAGATCTGCTGTGAGTCTAAGGGGTGCTCCTTTGTATGCGATTTCCTTCTTAGACCTTTCTGCTTGCAGTATTGTGTCTCTCTGAGCGATGTCCATCATTGTAACTATGATATGTCTTGGGGTTTTTTTGTTAGGATCTCTTTTAGCTGGCACTCTTCGGGCGCCTTGAATCTGGATGCCCGCATTGTCCAGCTGTGGAAAGTTTTCCGCAATGATTTGTTTGACTGTGTCTTTTTCGTTGGGGTTGGTTCCCTGTGGTTCTGGTAGTCCAGTGATTCTAATGTTGTTCCTCTTGAAATCATCCCCTAGGACTCTGATTCTGGCTAGAGCTATTTTGAGGTCTCTTGCCATGGTTTGTTGTTGCCTGTAGGCCTCTTGCAGCTCATCTTCAAGCATACTGATTCTGTCTTCGGCTGCAGTCATCCTATTGTTGAGGGCAGCCAGAGAGTTTTTGATTTCATGTACCGAATCCTTCATTTCTTTTGGAAGGTTTTTTACTTCTGCTCTCATTTATTCCCGTATTTTGTCGGCTGTCTGTTGTATTGTTTCTGCCAGGTCTTCCTTGAAGTTGTCTATCTTTGCATTGAGTTCATTGAACATGTTGAGGAGTTCAACTCTGAATTCTTTCTCAGAGAGGTCAAGTTTGTAGGAAACGCCCCTTGAGGTTTCCGGACTCCTTTGATCGTCCTCTGCTTGCACTGGGGATTTTCGCTGTTTCTTCATGTTATTGTTGTGGTATGAAAGAGGGCCCTTGGAGATGGGTATCCCTGTTTCCTTTTGTTGCTAAAAAATATTGTGTATAGGCTCAGTTAATAGTGGTTGCCTTTTTACTTGCCTTTTGTAGATCCTGGTCTCCTACTGAGATGTTTCCTTCAATCCTTCTGTGAAGTCTTGTGTTTTATTGTCCTACTGCTTGCGAATAGGTAGGATGTTAGTCTTGGATAGGATGTCGAGGAAAGTATCTGCTGCCGCGTGAGCTTTGGCCGCTGGTGATGAGGACACGCCCACTTTCATAGGCCACGCCCCTTCCGATTATGCCACGCCCCTTTCCCACAACCACGCAGCAGTCAAAGCGCGGGGTGCTCAGGGCCGCGGAGCAGGCTGGGTCCAGAAGTGCGGGTCGAGGGAGCGTCACAGACCTTTGCTGGAAGACAGAATGGTGGCGGCGCTTGGGGTCGGCGTGCTGGCCACTTGGCCGGCAGTCCGCAGGGGAGGGAAGCGCGGGTGCTCAGGTATAGTTAAATATTAATTAAATATAGATGAGAAGTCTCTCTCCTGATCTTTCCTGATCCATCTGGAACCTTGAGGTAACAGTTAAGGAACCTTACTAACAGGTGTTTACTGCATGAGATTGCAACAGCGAGTCCTCTTTATTTTAACCCTAAATCTATCCTTTGCTTATCCAACCTTTTATTTAATGTTCATCTCTTCTTTCCTCTTCTTTTTACTCTACTTTTCCTAATTCTATATCTAATGCACACAAAACAGCAATTAAACCATGGGATGTAAATCCATGGCAATATTATTATATTTTATATAAAATATCCTTCACAATTTTCTGGAAAGAAAATTCAAGTACTGAATACATAAAATGGCAAACATGTAGTTAAAAAGTAAATTAGCCATACATTAAAAAGAGGCTGATATTGAATTGCTGTTTTTATTGCCCATCAAGTCAATTAAAGACTGTGCTTCCTCAATAGCATTATGATGAAGGTTATCATAAACATAATCAATTATTAATTAATTTTATAAGCTGAGAACTATTCATGTGCTCAAAATCATGCAAACACAAATGTATGCTCTAGCAGCAATGTGAAAGAAAATACTACTGAATTTTGGATTATCTTTGAAAGGAGAATAATTACAGAATCCTAGTAAACAAAAAAACAACTGAAATGATTTTGAAGGCTAGCTAAAACTCAGAAAGAAATATTTTCTTGCCCTTTCTTCATAGATAGAATAGAATAGTTGTTCGTCCGTCTAAATACCTTTAAAAAAGAAATGTAATTGCTTGTGAGGTATTCTTTACCAATCCCAGAATCTATAACTACATGGTACTTCTTTAAAAAAAACTAGATGTCTCTTTTGAAAGATACTTGTTTGATCATTTGAAGGCCATACCCAGCAGACTCAGGACTTACTCTTACTTTGTGTTCAGGGTTCACTCCTGGGGCACCATAAGACACAGAGTTCTGGGAATTCAATTTGGATTGGCTATATCCAAGGCAAATGTCCTTCCCACTGTATTATCTCTGGTCCATTACCTAGATGATTTTTTCAAAATCTTGGCCAATGTCTCATGATTATGTAAAAAGTATACTAAGAAAAAATTTCTTAAGAAAAAAATTTATTGATTTTTGTTTGGTTATAAACGCTTGATACTTTAATAAAAGAAAGGATAAAAATCATATAATCATATCAATAGATGCAGAGAAAGCATTTGACAAGATCCAGCACCCGTTTATGATGAAAACTCTCACAAAAATGGGTACAGAAGGGACCTTCCTCAATATAGTAAAAGCCGTTTAACACAAGCCTAAGTTTTTCCACATTGATCATCCTCAATGTGGAAAAACTAAGAACCTTCCCTCTAAGAACAAGAAAGAGACAAGGATGCCCACTCTCTACACTTCAGTTCAATATAGTACTGGAAGTACTTGCAATAGCGATTAGGCAAGAAAAAGATATTAAGGGCATTCAGGTAGGAAAGGAAGAAATCAAGCTCTCAGTATTCTCAGATGATCTGATACTATACTTAGAGAACCCTAAAACCTCTACCAAGGAACTGCTAGAAACAACAGACTCGTATAGTAAAGTTTCAGGCTTTATAAAATCAATACCCAACAGTCCATGGCCTTCCTATATGCAAATAATAGAGAAGAAAGCGACATGATAAAAGCAATCCCGTTCACAATTGTGTTTCCAAAAATCAAGTACATCGGAATCAGCTTCACTAAGGAGGTAAAGGACTTGTATAATGAAAACTACAAAACACTACTTCAGGAAATGAAAGAGGACATGAGGAAATGGAAAGATGTCCCCTGCTCATGGATTGGAAGAATTAATATTGTTAAAATGGCAATACTCCCCAAAGCATTGTACAAATTCAATGTGATCCCTATAAGGATACCCTTGACGTTCTTCAAAGAAATGGAGCAAGCACTCCTGAAATTCATATGGAACAATAAGCCCCCACGAATAGCTAAAGCAATTCTTGGGATAAAGAAACTGGGAGGAATCAACCTCCCCAACTTCCAACTGTACTACAAATCAGTAGTCATTAAAACAGCATGGTTCTTGGTGGTGGAATATGAGCACTGGTGAAGGGATGGGTATTCGAGCATTGTATAACTGAGATTTAAACCTGAAAACTTTGTAACTTTGTAACTTTCCACAATAAAAAATTAAAAAAAAAGCATGGTACTGGAACAAAAGCAGAGCTGCAGACCAATGGAACAGGGTTGAATACTCTGACACACCCCCCAAATATATGATCACCTAATCTTTGATAAGGGAGCAAGAAATGTGAAGTGGAGCAAGGAAAGCAAGTTTAACAAACTGTGCTGGCAAAACTGAACAGCTGCATGCAAAAAATGGGCTTAGATCTCCACCTATGACCATGTACAAAAGTCAGATCAAAATGGATTAAAAGTCAGGTCAACAGCAGACCAGAATCCCTTAGGTACATTGAAGACCAGGTCGGTAAAACCCTCCACGCCATTGAAGCCAATGCTATCTTAAAGATGACACGCCACTGGCCAAGCAAGTGAAAACAGAGATAAATAAATGGGACTATCTCAAACTAAGAAGCTTCTGCACCTCAAAAGAAATAGTGACCAAAACATAAAGACAATCTACAGAATGGGAAAGGATATTTATGCAGTACCCATGCGATAAAGGGTTGATATCAAGGATATACAATGCACTGGTTGAACTTCACAAGAAGAAAAATGTCGACTCAATCAAAAAATGGGTGATGAAATGAACAGAAACTTTCCCAAGAATGAAATCCGAATGGCTGAGAGGCACATGAGAAAGTGTTCAACATCACTAATCATCAGGGAGATGCAAATCAAAACAACAATGAGATCTCATCTCACACCACAGAGACTGGCCCACATCCCAAAAAACAAAAGCGACCAGTGTTGGTGTGGATGTGGGGAGATAGGGACTCTCCTTCATTGCTGGTGGGAATGCCAACTGTTTGAGTCCTTTTGGAAAGCAATATGGACGTTTCCCAAAAAATTAGAAATTGACCTTCCATTTGACCCAGCAATACCATTCCTGGGATTATATCCCAGAGAGTCAAAAAGGTATAGTAGAAATGATATCTGCATTTCTATGTTCATTGCAGCACTGTTTACAATAGCCACAATCTGAAAAAGAACAGAGTGCCTAAAAACAGATGACTGGTTAAAGAAACCCTGGTACATCTACACAATGGAATACTATGCAGCTTTCAGAAAACATGAACTCATGAAATTTGCATATAAATGGATCAACATGTAGAGTCTCATGTTGAGTGAAATGATTCAGAAAGAAAGAGACAGACATAGAAAGATTGCACTCATATATCTGCTACTCATAAAATAGCAGAGAGGTACAAGCTTGAAATGATGCAATTTTTCGCAGATATTTCTCTGTATTGAGTTACTATAATATTAAAATACAGAAATCCAAATCCGTGCGGCTGTTATTGCTGTCACTCGACCTCATATCTCTTCATTCTCAGCAATAGAAAACAAACTATCAAATGCTTCCTTTTCAGCAGGTCCGACATTGGTGGAGAAATTTCAAACAATAATAGTGTGTTTTTTGTTGAAATATTGAATGCAATCAAAGTAAAGTGAAGGTAATGAAATTTATCAGTTACACATGTGGGGTTGGGGGCTGGGGATCTGGGGGGGTGGGGGGAGGTATACTGTGATTCCTGGTGGTAAAATATGTCCACTGCTGAAGGATGGGTGTTTGGGCATCGTATAACTGAGACTTAAACCTGAAAGCTTTGTAACTTTCCACATGGTGATTCAATAAAAAAAAAAAATTAAAAAAGGTGACTTTTATAAGCCTAAAAGATGCAGTTGTTTTTCCAGAGAAGCCACCCTTTGATCAGAAGGCCATAACATTTAGCTCATCTTAAATCAACTAAATCATCAAAAGTCAATCATTTAATCAATCATAATGTAATAAAAGCTTCAGACAAAGTGAAAAAAAAGCTTGATCCTTTATCCTCTTATACAAAATTGAATTAAACCAAGTTTAATTTCTTCTCAATATATCCAGATTCCCTTTTTCCAATGTGTTTTTAAATATTCATTAGGCAACAATGTCTATTCTTACAAGTTTTTTATTTTGAGTCAAAAGTTATAACCAAGTGTGAAATTATAAGAAAAGAAATAAAACTTTTGCTAATAGGATTGTCCAGAGAGAAACTCTAAAATAATTTATTAAAAATCTTAGAATAACTTATTTCATATTGTTATTAGGACAAAAGTTCAACATATTAACAGAAATAAATAGGAAAAAAATTTAAATGGAATATTTATCTCAATATCCTTAAAGTGCATTAACTATTCAGGAATATGTTTAACAAAGTAATATTACATTTGGCATGCTAAAAATCTAAAATAAAAATAATTAAAGTTGAAAATAATTTGGTTAATGCATCATGTTTGTAAGCTATTGTACTATAGTGAGAACACTAATTCTCTGCCAAGTTGAGTTACATTTTTAATGTATTTGATCAAATTATAACTAGTTAATTCATGTAGTTATAAATAAGGTTGTTTTAGAACACATGGTGTATATTAAGCATAGAAAACTTGAAAACAAATAAATGGAGAGGAATCATCCTACCAATAAAGATAATATTGTCAGATAAGACAATTTATTCAGGGTAACTGTCACTGTCATCCCTCTGCTCATCGGTTTGTTTGAGTGGGCACCAGTAACGTCTCTCATTGAGAGATTTATTGTTACTGTTTTTGGCATATCCAATATGCATGGGTAGCTTGCCAGACTCTGCCGTGCGGGCTCCATACTCTCAGTAGTTTGCCAGGCTCATTGAGAGGGGCGGAGGAATCGAACACGGGTCGGCTTCTTGAAAGGCAAACGCCCAACCGCTTTGCTATATCTCCAGCCCCTTATTCAGAGTAATATGTCATTATTAATGATAGAATCAATAAACAACTTTATTGGTCAGAGTGATAGTATAGCATGGAGGGCGCTTGCCTTGTATGCCACCTACTCAGGTTCAATTCTTGGTATCCCATAAGGTCCCTATAGCACTTCCAGGAAGTGGTAGTGCAGTCAGAAATAACCCCTCAGCACCACCAGGTGTGGGATGAACAACAACAAAAAAGTTAATAGTACACATAATGAACCCAGAAATATATCCATACCAATATGCTCAAATTACTTTTTGAGATGGAAGCACTTCAGAGAAACTTCAAGGAAAAGTGAGGTACCATTGGGGGTGGGGGAATATGGGGATAAATCTTTAAACCTCACAACCTCACATCTTATATATGGTTTAGAATTAAACATAACCAATATTTTTTTTTTTATTGATTCACCAAGTGGAGGGTTACAAAGTTCTCAGGATTATGTCAGTTATACAATATTCAAACACCCCTCCCTTCACCAGTGCCCATCTTCCATCCCCAACCCCCCCAGTCTATCTGCCGCCCCCTCCCACCTCCCTAGTCCCCACCCTTATACGTGATAAGTTTCACTTCATTTGCGCTTATCTCGATTACATTCCATGTTTCAACACACAACTCACTACCGTTGCTGGGGTTTCCCCCCAAAAAGAAAAAGACAGTCCTATTGCCAATGAGGCATTTGATAATTCTCCGTTACTAAGCATATAGAGATATTAAGTCCTGCTGTTTGTTACATAACTTTTCTTTTTCCCCCTTGCCCCGCGCCACCAAGTTCACGCCTGTTTAGTAATCGCCACGCTGTCTGACAAAGGGAAAAAAAAACGAAGAGGATGGTTATTTCCCGTCATCAGCCGGCGTGGGGCTCTGGCTTAGTTGATAGTCTAGTAGAGTGTCTGGAAGCAGTTTCTGGAACCAAAGCTCTTGCGCTGATATCGGCTCCGGCTCGAGATACCACCAGCGTCCAGCTGGTCCATGTACCTAATTTTTCCCCTTATTTCCCATTCCCATGCCACCAGGTCTGTTTGCTTAATGGACATCACACTATGTTTGACACCACACCGTTTCTTCCCGAGAAAGAAGGATATTTCTTCTCAGCCAGCGTGGGGATATAGCTTAGTTCAGTCTAGAGAGATGGCTACCATTTTGATTGCCTTCAATATTTCAACAAAATACTTACTATTCTTGTTAGGATCACCCACAAAAGTCCGACCCATTAAGAAGGAACCATTACATACTGCTGATACTAAGATGACATTAGGTCGGTTTTGGGTTTCTGTCTAAAGTCCAGGGAAAAAGTTGAAGGAGAGAGAGAGAGAGATTTCCGCACGGGGGACCTGGCGGAAACTCTCAAGTCACATACTGCAGGTTGCTGGTGGGCTGCCGGTGTCCCAAGCAGCTCCATCCTCTTCGTCAGTCATTCTGGGGGTGCGGGTGCGGAGAAATGGGAAAGCCCACGTGGCTGCACTCTCTTTAAGTGTCCGATGTGGGCGGAGACTGGTACTTCCCCGCCCTCGATCCCCCGCCAGCCGCGCCGCGCACTTGGGTGTGCCTCTCCATTTTGTGCTCAGAAGTGGGGTAGATGCTGTGCTGTGCCCAGAGGTTGAGGGGAAGAGAGATAGATTAAAGAAAAAAAAAAAAGAGAAACGCCAGGCCCCCGCTCGGGGGACCTGGCGGAAACTCTCAAGTCACATACTGCAGGTTGCTGATAACCAATATTTTTTAAAGTATGAGCAAAATCTTTGCATTAAAGAAAAATATCATTAATTTTATTTGATATAAACTAGATTCCAGAAACTGGAGAGATTGCACAGCAGAACAGGTGCTCGTCATGTGCATGGCCAAGTGGCATTCAATTTCAGGTCCACCATATGATTCCCCAAAGACTCCAAGAGTGATTCCTTAATACAGAGCCAGGAGTAAACCCTGAGCACTACCAGTGTGATCCGCAAATGAAAATTATACAAACAAAAACAACAAAAAATACAAACCCAGAATCCAATTTATTAAATGAACCTTATTGAAATAGTTGAAATTTTCTCTAAGAAAGTTTATGTGAGGAGGATCAAAGAAGAAGCTACGGAGTGAAGATCCTTGCAAGTGACGCATCTGACAAAATAAATCTCTAGAGTATAGAGATATAGAATCATCAAAAAAGGAAAAATATATAATTGAATTAGAAATTGAACTAGTATAAAAGCAGATATTTTATACTTTGACATTTAAATGCATGAAAGTGAACACCATCCTCATGGCAAATGATCAGAGGACAGATGCTCAACATTTGGGGTCAGAGTGATAGTAGTTTTAGGGTGCTTGCCTTAAATGGGGCCAATTCGGGTTCAATCCCCAGTTTCCTATGTGTTCCCCTGAGCCTACCAGAAGTGATTTTTGGGTGCAGAGCCAGGCATAACCCCTGAGCATCACCAAGTGTGCCCCCCTCAAAAGAATAGATGTTCATGATCATTAGCCATCATTGAAACACAAATAAAAATCAAAGTAAGAGATTATAACTCATTTATCAGGATGACAAAAGTTAAAATCAGTACAACTATAAATGTTAGAAAGGGTATAGAGAAATTTTATCACTTTTATACTTAAAATAGAACTTCAAATTTAAAACTCACTCTGGAGAACCTTACCTTAAAAAGTCTACTAAATTTTTGACAGAGGCCTCTCTGAAGCTGCAGGTGCCCAAAACAGCACCTAGGTGAGAGAACAAAACTGCATTTTTAGAAGCATGGATACGGCAATGGCAATGGCCCTTCAACAGTGACTTCTGGATAGATGTCAATTTGTACCTCTTCTCTTTGGTAAACATCTGGTGGGAAGCATTAATCTCCCCTTCCTAAGTGCATTGGACCCACATCATCGATTTGCTCGAGCAGGCACCAGTAACGTCTTCATTGCAAAACTTGTTAATGTTTTTGGCATATTGAATACACCACGGATAGCTTGCTAGGCTCTGCCATGCAGGTAGGATACTCTTGATAGCTTGCCAGGCTTTCCGAGAGGGGTGAAGAAATCTAACCTGGGTCGTCCCCATGCAAAGCAAACGCCCTACCCACTATTCTATCGCTCCAGCCCATGCTATCACTCCAGCTCATTTTAGAAATGGAGAACAAATAAACAGTTGCCAGGTTTTAAGAGAGATCAGATGGGGTTTGGACAGGGAAGTTGGGGTGCTTATAAAGCTACTGTATATTCTGATGTTGGAAATGTTTAGCACCTGCATTGTGGTAATGGATACAAAATACCTCATAGATGATAAAAGTGTGTAGATCTTATTACACTAAAAATATATGTATTCACAGATGAGATAAAACTGGAGAAATATTAATAAAAATAAATATAATTTGTGATATTATAATTTAAAAATTGTTATAATGAGGAAACTAGATTTTTTTTAGTTTTTCTTTTTACTCTGTTTTCTTCAGTCTTAATATATCAGAGCATTGTAACTAGGGACTCACTTTGACTGGTTAAACTAATAAATAGATAGAAAGAAAGCAAATTATGTTTCAGTTAACCTGCTAGCAATAGCAACAGAAGCAAATCTCAGCTAGAATAACAATCAAGCAGTCACTAGTAATTAATTTATTGTGGGCTTTAGGGATTGAATTCTTATAGGGATACAGAAATCTTTAAATCCATGAGTCTTCCCGGAAACAAATGTGGGAATTATCAAAGAAAAGAATTAGTTATTTCCTCTATGAAGAAAAATGTCCTATGTTTTTCTGTGCATAAATTGTCTGGTCAGAATGTGATTTTTATTGCAAAAGTGACATGTCCCTATGAAAAGAAGCATGCTATTTCTCACTTATAAAGCATGTGAATATTTAAGCATAAATTGTGGGAGTGGTCAGTGTGAAAGAATTCTCATGAAATCAAACACTTACAAAAGGGTCCTGGGATTGGACAGCGAGGCTAAATGATATCTTTTAGTCTTTCTAAGTGGGTTCTTTAAACAATTCAAAGGTCTGGCAGGGACATATAAGAGCAACCCTGTAAGAAATTAGTCTGGTATTTTGGAAACAAGAAAGCAAGGGAAGATACGTAGCTGTAATGACTTTGGTGAAAAAAGTAAAATCATCTGCCTGAAACTAACCAACCTGTGAAGCTGGCAAACAAATCAGTATCTCTCAGGGACTAACAAACATTTTATTTTTTTCCCAAATATTCACTTGGGTTTTGTTGCATTTTCCCCCATTTCTACTATGTTGCCTTTTGAAAACTTAATTTCCTGCTATTCTCAACTATGCTAATGGTATTTGGTCTGCTTTGGGCCAGAGTTAAGGGAGAAAGTAGCATTCTTGGTGAACAGTCAGTGGCATAGCCATAAACACTCTGTGGCAAGGAAATCTGCCCAAGAGGAAGTTGAACACCATAGATTAAAAATGTGGGAGTCCCTTCTAGAGCCACAACTGTACATGCGCTGAGCAGTTTGTGTTTTTTTCATGTCTTATCTTAATAAAAGAAAAGTACTGTTATCTCTAAGTCAGCAATTTTTTTTAAACTTCTGTCACCTTTTACCCTGAAAATCTGTGGTAAAGTCTACAAGCCCTGCTGTTTCTTGCCAAAGCTATTGGAGTTGACTGCCCCATGTCCAGTTCCATTTATCACTCTTCTGCCACAGAGGGTGGAGGATCTAAAGTCATTTCCCATCACAAGCTTAGCAGGACACATTACATTTCAAGAAGTTTCCTATTGGGGCTGGAGTGCTAGTACAGGAGGTAGGGTATTTGCCTTGCACGCGGCCGACCTAGATTCAGTCTCCAGCATCCCATACGATCCCCTGAGCACCACCAAGAGTAATTCCTGAGTGCAAAGCCAGGAGTAACCCCTGTGCATCTCTGGGTGTGACCCAAAAAGAAAATAAATAAATAAATAAATAAATAAATAAATAAAGTTTCCTATTAATTATGCACATGGGGAGTCAGAGCAATAGCAGAGCGATGCCTTGCACACTGCCCACGCAGGCTCATTCCACTGGTTCCTTTCAGCTAACCAGGAGTGATATCTGAGCATGGCTAGTTGTGACCCAAAAGCATAACAAACAAACAAGAAATAATGCACATGTTGGAGTAGATGTATAATATAAAAGAAACAGAATATATATGCCTACCATTGGAGAAATTATGCCATAAAGAGTGAAGTATGCTGGGGTGGGGGTGGGGGTACACTGAATTAGTACAAGAGTAAAGAACTTGTCCTGCAGCAACCCTTCCCACCATTCAAGCTCTGACCCCATGCCATGTGCAATGAAAACAAATTATAAAAGTATTCCAGGTGTACTGTTAAAAAGAAAACAAACAAAACACAAGCCCTCTTCATACTATAAGATTCTTTTACTTCATTTTAAGACTGTTTTTGATTAAAAAAAATAAAACCTTGTTTGACTAAGAGACAGCATCTGTGTACTACTCATCCTTTCTCTCCTGTTTTGATAACTATATACATTAAACATATAACCTTAAACAAATCACACAATTCGCTTTCCTTGTCCCATACTTGAATTGAGCATAGTAACATTTTCATTGGTGGCAATTAACTCAAAGGAGTTTAATCCTCCTTATAAACATCAATCTTCATTCACAATGTATACAGCATGGAGAAGGCAGGTGCTAATTTTCATGAGACTGCATAAGAAGACTGTGATACACAAATTCCTTTTGAAATGACAAAGTAGTCTAGGCAAGCTAAACTGTTTCATAGGCATAAAGCCTATAACCATGTGATCTAAATAATGAGCCACAGCATTTCGTTCAAGCTAAAGTTCTCACACCAGTAAAAGCAGAATATACGAAGCAAAGAGATGGGAAAAGTCACTGAAGAACACTTTATAACCTATCCAGAATCCAAGGACAGCTGTGTATGTAGGGTAGATATTTCCAATGTTTAAAAATCAGTGCTAAAAGTCAAATAAATCTGTTTCTTGAACATGTTAATTTTCCCTCCTACAGATAAACTGCTATCTTCAGTGATGGAAGTCTAGAACATCAAATTCTATGCAGCTAAGATAGTTCTAATATTAACTTACCTTGGCCATATCCATCAAACCTTACCACAATATAAATGTACAAAAGTGCAAACCATTTCTTGCACACATAAAAAGGAGAACCTCTCCTTCCATTGGAATGCCAACACAATCTCTTTTTCTTGTCTGACCTTCTCCAGGGCACAACTTTTGAAATTTTCATCAGCATATCACTTGCTATCATTTAATCAACTCTATTTTGATTTTAATAAGGATTCAAGATGTTCTACCTTTGCAAAGTAGAGCTGAATAAGATGTAGCCCCTTACCTGGCAATATTTAAAGAGTATCACAATCTGGGTGGCAATGAACAAAAGAATTTCACTTGTGGCAAATCGCTATACTACAAGCACAATAAGAATCTTGAAAGATATTGTGGTTAAGTGAAAAGAGCTTGGTTTTTAAGAAATGAATAAGCGCCAGTCTTCATTTTTCTATTACCAATCTATGATCAAAGTATCATTTAACTGTATCTTAATGGAGTGATCTGTAATCTGACTATAACAGTTGACTTGCTGCTGTGAGAAACTCACACTCATTTACTTTAATGTGAGCTTAAATTTATAAATGTGAAGAGACCAGAGAGATAGTAGAGCAGGTAAAGTGCTGGTCTTGTACTCAGCTGGGCCGGGTTCTATCCCCAACACTACTTAAGGTCCTGTGAGCACCAACAAACATAAACAGAGAATACAAATGAGCAGAAAGGTGAAATCTTTATTATGAACAGAGACGCAAGAGAAGATTCAGGAAGTTATAGAAGGCGACAAAGGAAAAGTACTTTTTTTTTATTAGGGGCTGGAATTTGGTACCTTTGGCCCTATGCTAGTGACCACTCCTGAAAGTGTCTGGGGATCATGCACAGTGCTGGGGATAACCCCTGTGGTCACGTGTGAAGCAAGTTCCTTAACCCCTTCCTCAAGGAGAAAAGCAAATACGGAAAAAAATCAAAATAACAAAGTGGCAGAGAAAGAAAATTTAGGAGAAAATAGAGTAGGATAAATTTGTAGCCTGGATAATATAAATAGTGCAATATAACTGTTAGAATAAAAGGCTTTGAGGAATAGAGACCATATTTGGATCCACCTAATATACTAGTGTGCTATATATCCTGCACTCCTGAAAGATAGTAAAATCACTTTTGCTAAAATTAAAACTTTTCCATATTAAAACCTATTTTGCCTATTTTGGCAAAATCATCAGTGTATAGGGTTTAATTTCATATGAAATTTCTTGTCTTTCTTCTTTAGAACCTATGCCATCGAATAATTGAATTAAGTTTCTTTGAAAAATATATGCTTTGAATGTTCATGTTATAAAGTTAAAATAACTCAAAATAATAACCTCAAAATAATAGATATTATATAGAATAGATTGTGTTATTTAGAAAATATAGAATAGTGACTGTGTATAAATAACAGAAGCAGATTAAATTTACATAAGTGATTTATAGGGGAAATATAATTTATTGTAATAGACATTTTTTGCAATTTGAGCACTGCAAATTTTACATTGTTTTGATTATTTACAAGTATTTCTCTTGTCAATAGATGTATATTATATTCTTACTTTGGGATTAATGATAGGTTGGAGGTTACTACGTCTTGAATCTTTATCCCTAATAAAAAAAGGATTAATGTGGGGTTTTGTGGAAGAAAATAAGTTTTTTGGTGATATAAAGCATAGAACAGTGTCAAAATAAATTCACTTAAAGAATGAAAAAAATAATTTCTGCAAAAATGGAGAAATTATGCTAATCCTTGACAAAGCATTGGGATATAGAAAATCTTGGAATAGAGATATTTATATGATATTCTTACAGAAAGTTGGGTATAATTTATAGATCTGACAAGAATCCTGGTCAAGAGAGGCATGTGTATGTATACACACAAACACACACACACACATGCACACACGTACACACACATACATACCAGAAATCATCACCATCCACAATGCAAACAAAGGGCAATTTCCCTTCAGAAATCATGGACACTCAGAAAATTAAAGCATCATATTTAAAAACATCTACATTGGTTAACAACTAAATTTTCTCATTTTCTATTTATTAAAATATAGCTAAGTAACACTTGGCAAATTTGAATCTCAGAATTCTTTACAATGAAACCAGAATGGTAGTATTTATCTTGAAATGTCATCCTTTTAAATTAGATATATTTGAGAAAAGAATTTTGGTGTCAGCTGGGGCTGGAGTGTTAGCACAACAAGTAGGGCATTTGCTTTGCATGTGGCCAAACCGGGTTCAATTTCCAGCATCCCATATGGTCCCCTAAGCACTGCCAGAGGTACTCCTAATTGCAGAACCAGAAGTAACCCCTGTGCATTGTCGGCTGTGTTTTTTGAGGGTGATTCCCCCCAAAAAAAAAAAGAATTTTGGTGTCAGTGTCCAATAACAAATTCAAAAATAAGAACAAGAAATGTATCTTAGATAGTATCTTTGTGGTGAATAATTAAATTAAGTAGTGTGAATGTTTTTGTGTTTTTGTCTTTGAAAGTATTGTTTGTTATTTTTATCAAAAAAAAACCTATGGGCTCAAATATTCAATAGCATCCTCTGATATTTCACTCTAAGTATGTCCCTAAAGTCAATAAAAATAGAAATATTTTGAATGTACACTGATAGACGGGAGCATTTACAAGTAACTCTAATGTTATAAGTGGAAAAAAAACTAATATATTAAAATGAGACTAAATTCATTGATCTAAAATTTATGACATTAGCATGCCTCCATTTGTAATGTAATTATAGGGATTACATCTTAAATTACAGGGATTTTCATAGCTTAGAAACAGAAGAATACATTTTAGGGGCAAACATGTTCACATGTTTTGACTTCCTACAACTTCCAGGATTTGTGACAGGTATTTCTCAGGGATGAAAACAATTTTTTAGAAACCAGACAATAAAATAAAATGTGAGACAATTAGATGAATAAAATGTGTTTGTCATATACCTTGATTACATTACCTCAAATTTCCATTTGCAAATAAAGTATTTGGCTTTGACTCTTCTATTACTGTGAATTCAGATCTCACTTGGGTCTTACCTCCTGCTGTTATTGTCTTTCTTTTTTGAAAAAATTTATTTATTTATTTTTATCTTATTTTTAAAATGTTTTTATTAGAGAATCACTGTAATGTACAGTTACAAACTTATGAACTTTTGTGTTTGCATTTCACTCATACAGTGATCCTTTACCCATCCCTCCACCAGTGCCCATTCATCTCCACCAATGATCCCAGTATCCCTCTCACCACACCCACCCCATCCCCCACCACCCCACCCTGCCTCTGCAGCAGGGCATTCCCTTTTGTTCTCTCTCCTTTTGGGTGTTGTAGTTTGCAATAGAGGTATTGAGTGGCCTTCATATTCAGCCTATAGTCTACTTTTAGTTCCCATCGTCCAACCCAAATGGGTCCTCCCAACATGCTCTACTTAAGACTATACTTTCAAGGATCATTTCTATAGTATGTTATTGTCTTTCTATTCAAGCTTTTGGACTTAAAGCATTTGCATGGATCTATTTTCTGAAAAAGTTGGGTGTCAGATATGTGCTTTAAGCTGCTGCTCAGTGGACGAAAATCCCCTCATCTTACCATTTTCTGGGGGGTTTGACAGTAGCCTTCCAGAGTGGGCACTCACTTTTATTTTATTATGTAGAACCACTTAGCTCTCCACCACCTACCCTGATCTAAACCTGCTGTTACAAGTCTAATATTCACTAGGAAATTGTGCTGAGCAACTGGTCCCCTCAAAAAAAAAAAGCATCCTAAATAGAGATATCTGGGCATATTCCTTACTTTCCATTATATCAACATATTTTTCCAGAGTAAAGAAATAGAGCACTGGGAGTAAGAGACTAATAAACATGATTTAGACTAATTTCCTTTACATAGAAAACAGAAGCACTTACAATCCTTTTGAATATTACATAATAACTTTTCTTCTTGTAACAGTTGTTTAATCTCTGGCAAATTTAAGGGATGTAAAATACTCCAGCAGATTTTGACAAACATCAGGCACACTTACATTGGTATGAGCTCAGATTAGCTAATTTTGATGGTTTTATCTTCCAAGGAAGGAGTTTCTGATTCTATGCTCCAACATGATTCAGAATGATCATGCACACATAGAAATCCAAGTCCAGAGTATCCATTTTATAGCCACCAGCACCACGGAACAGATCTCCAGACAACAAGTTCAGAGCAAAGTCCTTGTTCACAATATACCTAAGTATATAAAATAAAAGTTTCAAAGTAAACTTTTAATATGTTCTGTCAAAAAAACAGTACTTTGGGAGCGATGTTCATTCCTAAGAATTCCAATTGATGATAATACTTACCATCACATTTGGTATAATCTAATGTAAATCGCCTCTGGCTCTTTTTATTTGTGCATTACTTCCTCTCAGACTCATTTATCACTATTGCCCACTTTAGCTAATACCTAAGCACACTGGGGGAGAGAAAAGGCTGTAGGAGTCTAGAATCATGAGCAATGTCTTCTTCTTGGCAATAGGTATACGATCCACTTCTCAATTGCTGCTGCAGTATGTCACCAAAAAATCAAATTTTTAGCTGAGAAGCCATGAATAACACACTGAAAAACATAGCAACATCCTCCCTTTCTCTAAAAATATCAGAGGATTGAAGGATGACCCCATATGGGCTGGGGTGGATGTGATAAAATGCAAATGGACAGCTTCCAGTGGGAGAGGGAATGATACAGTAAGAGGTCAGATCTGTGGACTGGATGAGGATCTTTTTTAATACTAATGTAACTGGAGGAGGACTGCTTCCATATGGGAAGGGCAGTTGGTGTAGAGAGGTTTGTGGGGGCTGGGGATGAAGATGGAACAAGCATATGGAGCTTCAAGGGAAATTAAAAAAGGCTCTATGAAGGCAAAAGGTGTGAAAATCAGACTCATTGCAGAGAGATCTGTGGTGATGAATTGGGTCTGAGAAGAGAGGGGCAAACAGGAAATAGCCAGGGATATAGTTGGGGTGATGAAGGATAAAGTGAAAGTCATTTTCACTAGTAAGTCAGCTTCCACAAAGAAAATATGGTTTCCCCGAACTTGGGATAAAGTCCTCGACTCATATACATATATATAAATATATATACACATATATACATATAAATACATATATATACACACACATATAGAAGGTATTGCTTAAGTGTGTGAATTAGTAAGTAAATGATTGTAATAGAAATCTATGGATATAAGAAAAAAAACTTGATCAGAAACATGATATTCAATATAAATGGAATGTGAATTTATAATTGAAAATGCGTAAAATCCCTTAGTAGAAGATGAATATATCAATCTTTCTTAATCTACTAGGAGGGGGATCCTAAGTACCACAAGTGATGCCATGTTCAATGGCGCGTGCTGAGGCGTTGGCTTGCCTTTTAAAGAATCCCCCTTAATCCTTCTCACAAGACTGGTTTTGAGGCTATGACTCCTCTTAGCTGTTGCCTCAGCCTGAAGCTTGGTCATCTAAATGATAATGTTGCTGGACAGACTATTATTATTTACTTACTCATTTCATTACGTTTTTGTACTATGTCCCTCCATTCTTTTCTAACTCACAGAGTTTCATTGGTAGGTCTGCTGTAAATCTCAGACTTTCCTTTGTATGTGAGTTTCAGTTTTTTGTTTGTTTTAGTTTATGGGGGCACACCATAGAATGTTTCATGGAGCACTCCAAACGGAGCTCTGGGGACCAATGAGCTGTCAGGGATCAAACCAGCTTGGCCGCTCACTTGCAAGGCAAATACCAGATGTTATAGCCCCTGAGTTCCATTTTTGTCTTGCAGCTTTTAGTATTCTGTCTCTGTCTTTGTATTTGTCATTCTGAGCACAGTGTGACTTATAGTCTTCCTATTTGAGTCTGTTTTTGCTGGGATGCTTGGATTTCATTGCCTGGTTTCCTCAACTCTGAAATTCTTAATTATTTCAATAGCTATTGTTACTCCATCAAACTTGCCTTCCTGTTCTTTTGGAGCTCTGATATATATATATGTATATATATACATATATGAATATATATGTATATATATATGAAGACCTCCGGAACCCAGCCACAGCCATGCTCAATGCCACTCTCCACACATTCAGATGAGCCTCACGTATGAAGGAACCTGCAGAGGAACCCAGGTGTGCGGGACCCGGGGCCAAGATCTCCAATGCTGCTCGGATCAGGACTGGGCCTCTTTCACCCAGATTCCCCATTTTCCAGTAGCTAGGCAGTCATACACAGAAACTTTCCCCAGCGCCCTGTAATCCCATCAATGACCAACATCCAGAGACTATAAAACCATCTATAAAACCAAGCGATGAGGCCGCACGACATCTAATAGCCCTGTTCTCCCACTTGGAGAACCTGGCAAGCTACTAAGAGTTTATTGCCCACATGAGAGAGCCTTGCAAGCTACCTGTGGTGTATTTATATCCCAAATACAGTAACATATATACATACCTCTCAGAGAGCCCGGCAAGCTACCGAGAGTATCCCGCCTGGACAGGCAGAGCCTTGCAAGCTACCTGTGACATATTGGATATGCCAAAAACAGTAATGATAGGTCTCATTCCCCTGACTCTGAAAGAGCCTCCATTCATTGGGAAAGACGAGTAAGGAGAAGCTGATAAAATCTAAGGGCTAAGAGGAACAGAGATGTTACTGGTGCCTGCTTGGGTAAAATGACGAACAACGTGATGACAGTGATACAGTGAGTTAAAATCAGTTAATTAAGAAATAGGGCAAAGATAGCATCTCCAGCATTTTCAAGCAAGTTGTTTTAACCTCCAGAACACATGACATTTTATTTACTTAGACCACCTTTAGAGAAAACTGTTAGACCTGTGTGAGTTTATGAAAAGGGTCGGCATGTGTTCTTGCTTTCCTGTGTTCTTTGACATGTTCTTACACAAATCCCCTTAGTGGGCGCTGAAGCACCTTCCCATTTTGCTCAGCAATGATAAGTTCTCTCTAGTAACTTATGCCTCTGTCTCCAATGTCTTAATTCAAAGAAGAATAAAGGGTGATGGAATAAAGGAACATTTTATTTCTAATGAGTGGCCAATACCTATTCCTGTTTTAAACATTTTCTTAGGTTATTGCATTGTTGTGATTTTTTTCTCTTCCTCTAGTCCTAAGATTCTTTCCACACTCCAAGCTTAAATTTAATGCACAAAAAATTTATAATATATATGACACTAGTGACATGAAAATGCAACAAAGTCCAGATATGACACATTGGCAATCTAACTTGATCCAGTCTATTTGATAGTAACTGACACTCAAATTTACAAAATCTAAGCTACCTTTTTCATGTGACTTTTTATTTCCTTAGATCTCACACGAAATCGGCATTGTTTTCAAAGTTAGCTTTAAATAAGTGATATGTAAGCTCTATTCTTCTTTACTATAGTCTGTTCTATCAGTTCATTTTCCCATGTACTATTACTATTACCAATAATAACTTTGATGGAGTCTATTAGTATACTTGTGGGTAGTATCTAATTCTGAGTTGTGCTCAGGTATCTTTCAAAGGACTCTATATGTTTCAATAACAGAAATGGTAGGAAAAGACCATGATTCTCAGTGATTCTGTCTTTGTAGTAGGTACCCTTGGTCTTTGGAAGTTGAATACTTGGCAGAGTAGAACCAGAAGGCTTCTGTTAAGGACTTCCCAGGGACTCTCATTTCTGCACACTAGCCTGAATAGGCCCTGTATTATGGGAGGTCACTGCAACAGAGGCAGCACCATGTGCTTGCAAGCACATCAGACTTTAAGTCCTCTTTGATTGTAAACTTCTAGACAACCAAAAGTCTCCAACAAAGCATAACTTCCACCTTAGAACCAACCTCTTTCATTACACTGCGGGGTGAACAAGTCCTTTCAGTAACTTCCTTGTTGTTTGGCTTAGAATTTAACCTTCCTTTCAATCGTGTTTCTCTCACACTAAAGTAGAAGCGAGCAGATGAAGAACACTGAGTCTTTATGGCTCTTAAAGAGGGTCTGCAGAGAGACCCTGAAATGCTAGTCCCTGACAGTTTTATTTCAAACTGTGTCACCAGAATGGCAAGTAGGGAGGGATGCTATTGTTAGCATTTCAAAACAACATCGAGTATCACCTTCTGTTTTGACCTGTTCAACCTTTTCTTTCAAGAAATTATCCTTTGATTCTCAAAATCCCTTGCCCTTGTATGAGAACAAAGAGGGTCTCCCCTCCCCGTTATAGTGATCAAATTGCTTTAGTCATTTTCAAGTTATGAAGTATGGGGGGAAATTTCACACTGAGAATGCTCATGATATTTTACGGAGAATTCAAATATAGTTGAACCTTAGAACTTTAAGATGAAGAATGAAACTGTTATGAGCATAGGAAAAATGAACAATCAAATACCAGTCTTTATATGTACATAATAAAACTGAGTTTTAAATTGTGTACTCATAACTTCGTATAGCATGCAGGAATATTATTGTTTGTTTGATATTGTGCTCTATTTTAAAATGTACATAGCTATGCAAATAAAGTTAGGTAATCCAATCAGAGAAGTACTTTCCTTTTTAAAAAATATCAGATTAGTTCTTAAATCTGAAATGGAGGAAAATTTAATGAAAATATAAATCAAAAGTAACGAATTGATTTTTCTCTTGAAAAATTAAAGATATATAATATTTTCACTAGGGCCTGATTTATTTACATCATAAAAAGTCACAGCATAATTTAAACAAAAAATAAAAACAAAACAAACTGTATGTTTCTATCCAACCCTCTGTCATAAAATACACCTGCTATTCCCACTTCTCTGGAATTTTGGAATGTATTTTTATCCTACAATTCCCTATACCCCTCTTGTCATATTGTCTGATTCATACTCATCTTTATAAATACAAATTCTGGCTGTAAAGATAGAGCTGGGATTCAGGCACTTAATGCAGCTGTCCTCTGTTCAAAGTCCCAGCACTGCCTTGGGCTTAGAAAGCATGACTGGGAGGTACTCCAGAGCACATCCAGGTGAGACACAATACTTCCCACCCACCCAAAAAAAGAATGAAACCCACAAACAATTAAAACTCATTTTGTATCCTTAATTTCCCTTCACTGGCCCAGAAGTTTTTTCTATCATGCCTTACTTTTACCATGAGTTAATTTTCCACACTGCAAGTTTTGCTATGCGTAAACCCTAGGTTTGGTTGCAAACTCTTGAAGTTGGGAGTTGTATGCTGATCACTCTTCCAAAGTGTCATGTGTTTCTCAGTGTTAGATCTTGAGAAATAAGTTTCTGAGGAGTCAGAGTAGACTCTACCACTGTTAATCTCCTACTCTGGCTTTGTATTGTTACTTCCAGGACTGACTTTTTCAACAACAGAAACACCTCATCAAGTGTGCATGCTTCAGTCTATTTAGAATCCAGCGCAGACTTCCAAATAAGGGATATACTGCAGCTCATATTTAAAGGAAAGAGATTCTTTGCATAGTTTTGTGAGCACCTGAGAGCAGATTCCTCACAACTTTCCTATCATCTTCACCAGGACATTCTGCTCCTCCTGCATGGAGAGACAACCTTCCTTTAGCCTGCTTCATTACTTCTCTTGAAAGGGCCCATTTCCTCTTATGCTTGTCTTGTTTTACCTTCATTACTTTCATAAGAATAAATTAATTCTTACTATTTCATGAAGCAAATGACAGTTGCAGGAGCATAGGCCAAATGGTGGTATCATTAGGTGGATTGAAATTCATAGTTGGTTAAAACAGTCTCTTTAATACATTTAAGATGTAGTACTAACTTTGCTAGCATTAGTGTGATGTGTTTGTTCTCTCTGCACTAAATTGTTTATCTTTAATATGAGGTGATAAAAGATAAAAAGGTTGCCCTTCACACCATCCAGGATTAGTGTTTCAAGTGAGATCATGTATATGAATATATTTTGTGAATGCCTTAACACCACACAAATATAAAATATTAGTATTATATGCATTATTATGGGAATCTGTTCTATCTAACATTCCTATCAACTGAACAAAAAGACATAAAAGCACGATTATAAGCTTTGCAGATGACAGACATATGGGAGGAATAGCTAATAAAAAGAAAGGAAGATAGAATCAAAGTTCAAAGAAATCATGACAGATTGGAATAATGACTAAAAGTATGAAAATGATATTTAATATGAACAGATGTAAAATACACTTCAGTTTTAAAAAGCCTTTCAGGAAGCCTGTTATATGACATTAGTTTATGAACTGCAGTTTATATGAGCTACAGTTACATGACTGGGGGCTGAGTTTAATTTTAGACTTCTCTAAATGGAATAATATGTTTAGAATAAATATGTTACTACATGTTTTTAATGACTGAATAAGCAGGTAGTATGTAAATATTAAAATATGGTAAACTAAACACCAAGTAAGGAAAATGGAATATAATCTGAGAAAAGCAATCACTATTTTGAAAGTCCCTGGAACAATATCATCTGAGAAGCATTTGACAACAGCAATGTTTAGCCTAAAAAGAGATGCATCAGAGTATCTAATAATTTTGAAAAAATTGTTCCCCCAAACAAGGGTGTAAAAATTATTAATACACAAACTAAATTAGAAATATAGAGGAGATAATACAGTGCATAGGCAATAAGTTGATATAAGTTGATATAAGATCTTAGCTCATTTTTACTGATATTGTGAGGATCTAAACTGATAATTTTGAGAGTTAGAAGATTTAAAACCAAAGAAATGGATTTTCTGAGGGTGGAAATTCCCAATTTATTACTATCAAGAATTCTTCTAGAATATACTATATATTTTTGCATATTAGTGTTAACTTAGAGAACATATGTACATTAATATAATTACATACATCTTTTTATCCACATCAATCCTATAGTTAAAATGGACTTATACACAAAATGAAATTACATTTTCAAAGGGAAAAAAATAAAAGGGAGAAAATTTTATCACCTTTTTCCCATTGCAAAGACATCTGTGTAATGTAATGGTAAAAAATGTATCATGTGGTACAGGAGAAATAGTACATCATGTATGGCACTTACTTTGCATACAACCAAGCCAGGTTTGATCCATGGTACTCCATATGGTCCCTCAAGCACAGTCAAGAGTTATTCCTTAGTACAGAGCCAAGAGTAAGCTTTGAACATATTTGGGTGTGGCCCAAAAAGCAACAACCAAAGAAAAAGAACCATAGTTAGAGGCATGACTGTAAATGGGATTGTTTTTTTTTCATATAACTTTCTTCATTTTTGTTACTTGTGTATATGAAGGCCACAAACTTTTAGGTATTGATTTTGTAACCTGCCAATTTGCTGTAGAAATCTATTGTTTCTAAGAGCTTCTTGGATAGAGGCTTAAGGTTCTCTAAGTATAGCATTATGTCATCTGCAAACAGTGAGAATTTGACTTCTTCCTTTCCTATCTGGATGTCCTTAATGTCTTTTTTTTCTGAACTGTTAAGGCAAGTACTTCCAGTACTATATTGAATAGAAGTGGTGAGAGTAGACATCCTTGTCTTGTCCCTGATCTTAGAGGGAAGACAATTTTTCTCTATTGAGAATAATGTTTGCCATGGGCTTGTGGTAGATGGCTTTAACTATATTGAGGAACATTTTTTCTATCTTTCTATCCCCATTTTGCTAAGAGCTTTCATCATAAATAGCATTTTGTCAAATGCTTTCTCTGCATAAATTGATATGATCATGTGGTTTGTATCTTTCTTTTATTGATATAATGAATTATGTTTATTGACTTCTGAATGTTAAACCATCCTTGCATCCCTGGGATGAATCCTATTTGATCATGGTGTATGATCTTTTTGATGTCATTGGATTCTATTTTCTAATATTTTGTTGAAGATCTTTGCATCCATGTTCATCAGTGATATCAGCCTATAAGTTTATTTTTTGTGGCATCTCTGTCTGTTTTTAGGTTATATTTGCCTCATAGAAACATTTTTAATGGTCCCTATTTCTTCAATTTTCTGGAAAAGTTTGAAAAAGAGTGGGAATAGGTCCTTTACAAATGTTTAAAAGAATTCACTAGTAAATCCATCTGGACTTTGGCTTTTGTTCGAAGGAAGACTTTTGACTATTGTTTCAATTTCCTTGATAGTGATAGGTCTATTCAGGTATTCTGAATCTTCTTGATTCAGCCTTGGGAGGTTATAGGAATCCAGGAAATTATCCATTTCTTCTAGGTTCTCTTGTTTGATGGCATACAGACTCTCAAAATAATTTCTGATGATCTTTTGAATTTCTTTGGTTTCCCATTGTGATGTGCCCCTTTTCATTTCTAATTCAGTTTATCACAGTTCTCGCCCTCTCTCTCTGTGTCTCTGTCTTTCTTTCTTTGTGAGTTTTACTTGTAGTTTATCAATATTGTTAATTTTTTCGAAGAACCAGCTCTTGATTTTATTGATGTTTTGGACTGTTTTTTGGGAGTGTAGCTCATTGATTTCTGCTCTAAGTTTTATTATTTCTTTCCTGTTGCCTGATTTGGGCTTCTTTTGTTGGTTATTTTCTAAGATCTTAACTGTGAAGTCAAATTATTTATTTTGGCCCTTTTTTCCTTTGAAATAAATTCTTGCCAGAGCTATAAACTTTCCCCTTAACACTGCTTTAACTGTGTCCCACAGGTTCTGGTAGCTCATGTTCTCATTCTAAATTGTTTCCAGAAACCTTTTGATTTCTTCCTTGATTTCCTCTATAACCTACTGGTTGTTTAGCATTGAGTTGTTTAATTTCCTTGTGTTTGATTTGATCCTCCATTTCTGTACGTGATTGACTTCTATCTTCAGTGTATTGTGGTGAAGATAGTTGATACAATTTCTATCTTCTTGATTCTATTGAGGTATATTTTGTGGCTCAGTATGTGATCTATCTTGAAAAATGTTCCATGTGCAATATTTCAAAACACACACCAGAATACCATCTGCACTCCTATGTTCATTGCAGCACTATTTACAATAGCCAGAATCTGAAAACAACCTTAGTTCCAAGAACAGAGGAATGAATAAAGAAACTATGGTACATCTACACTATGCAGCTGTTAGGAAAAATGAAGTCATGAAATTTGCCTATGAATGGATGGATATGGAGAATATCATGATGAGTAAAATGACTCAGGAGAGGGACTGATATCAAATGACTGTATTCATCTGTGGTATATAAAAAATATATAGTAGAAGGCTAATATCCATGGCTAGGGAAAACAAGGACTAGGAGCACAATGGTTGTAATCAACCACAAGTGTTTGTGGGGCAGAGGGTATGTAAGATAGATAAGGGAACAATATGACAATAATAGCACGGAATGATCATGCTGGACAAGAACTGAGGGTTAAAAGTAGGTAAAGAGATATTCTTGATAACCTTTCAGCAACAATATTTCAAACCATAATGCCCAAAAAGGAAAGGGAGAGAGAGTGAGAGAGAGAGAGAGAAAAGAAAAACACCTGTCATACAGACAGGCAGAGGTGGGGGGAGATGGAAGGGAACCTGGGACACTGGTGCTGGGAAATGTACACTGGTGGAAGGATGGGTGTTGGAACACTGCATGACTGAAACCTATTCATAAATGGCTTTGTAAGGGTCTTTTTCACAGTGATTCAATAAAAAAGTAATTAAATAATCATGGTAAAAATAAGGAGAAAGGTCATTAAAAAAATGTAGGAACAGGCAAGTCAGGTGAATGTTGAAGTAATAAAATTCTCAACTTTTGCTTAAGTCCCTACTGTCAGCTGGGATCTGATACTGTTCCTTTTGTTTTCTACTAGTATTTGTATTCTTTCTAATTGCTTGAGTGTGGAGTGGTTTGGCAGTACTGTTGACTTATCCCTAACTATGTGCTCAGGAATCACTACTGATAGTTCATGTGGTGCTGGAAACAATGCTACATAAGCTGAATGCAAAGCAAACACCTTACCCACTGTTCTGTATCTCCAGCTCTTTAATTACTTTTTTAATGTGTTTCTTTGATACCTATGTATACACCACTTGGTAATTTTGTCTTATAGAATAAAAATATGTAATATGGAATTTAGAAAAATATTCTCTTTTTGCTACTAGGATTACTATTAAGAATTCAATTTTGCCTTATTCTGTTTCATTGAGATTTAATTTTCATCTTCTGAAACTTTTAAGAAGCTTGGTATTTTCTCACTGTCACTGTCATCATCACTGTCATTGTCACTGTCATCCCATTGCTCATCGATTTGCTCGAGCGGGCACCAGTAATGTCTCCATTGTGAGACTTGTTTGTTACAGTTTGGGGCATGCCGAATACACCATGGGTAGCTTGTCAGGCACTGCTTTACAGTGGGGATACACTCGATAGCTTGCCCAGCTCTCTGAGAGGGGCAGAGGAATCGAACCCGAACCGGCCGCATGCAAGGCGAATGCCCTACCACTGTGCTATCGCTCCAGCCCGATAATGTCTTTTTAAATAATGATGTGTCTTAGCATGAGTATTTAAAAAATATTCCCTGTACCCAGTGATCCCTTTATTTTTGTTTTTAAGACCACACCTGGTAATGCTCTGGGGTTACTCCTAGCTCTGCTCTCAGAAATGATTTCTAGAAGTGCTATGGAGACCATATGGGATGCCCTAATGGGTCAAATGGGTCAAATGCAAGGCAGTGTGCTATCACTCATCCCCCCTTTGTTACCCTATAATAGAGAAAATTGTGTTTCCAAGCATTGATTTTTGATTGTTGCATTAATAGTGTTACATATTTTCTGTTTTTTCATTTTAGAAGCTTGTCTCTAATTAGATTTGAGATTGTTGAATAGATCCTCTCCTTATTCCTCTATTACCTTCCATTTAAGTTTGTACATTATTCTTATTTCTGTAGAGATTTTCTAAATTTTGCATTTCATGTCTTCTCTGATTATAAGCAAGCATATATGTGAGAAAATACATATTCAACTCTCACTCCTATAGCTTTAAAATTCAAGTGCTTACTTCTTCTTTCTTTCTCATTTTTTACATTTTTCCAGCTGTCCTTCACTTTTCATTCACTCTAACTTCTCATCATTCCTTGTTTCTTTATTTCTTCTTCCAGTTTTTATCCTTTCTTTAAAAACTTTTGCTCAAGTGTTGTAACTGAAACTTTTTACACTAATTAACGTCAATTCAGTTTTAAATTTCTGATAGCATTTCCTCATTTTTTTCCCATCATATCTCTGGTAGTAAGAGCTACAGGGGAGATATGATTTTGGGATTCCAACACAGATCTATGATTTTTAAAATTTTTATTGAATCACTGTGAGATAGTTACAAGCGTTCATGTTTGAGTTATAATCACACAATGAGCAAAACAATCCATCCTTCACCAGTGCACATTCCCTCCAACCAATATCCCTGGTATACACCCCTTGTTCCACCCTCCCCCTGCCTCTATGGAAGACAATATTCGCCATACTCCCTCTCTACTTTTGGGCATTATGGCTTTCAACACAGACACTGAAACGTCATCATGTTTGGTCCATTATCTACTTTTGGCACGCATCTCTCATCTGGACTGGTTCCTCCAGCCATCATGTTCTTAGTGATCCCTTCTCTATTCCATCTATCCCTCTCTCCTCCGATCATGAAGCAGGCTTCAAGCTATGGGGCACAACTCCTATGACACTAGAAGGAAGGAAGAAGGAAGAAGGAAGAAGATACAAGGGATTGTATCTTCTGTACATGGGTGTCAGCCTTATGTGATGCTATTTTATACTCCACAAATGACTGTAGTCCTTCTATGTCTGTCCCTCTCTTTCTGACTCATTTCACTTATCCATTTATAAGCAAATTTCATGACTTCATCTCTCCTAACACCTGAATAATATTTCATTGTGTAGACGTACCAAGGTTTATTTAACCAGTCATCTGTTCTAGGGCACTTGGGTTGCTTCTAGATTTTGGCTATTGTGAACAATGCTGCAATGAACATATAGGTACAGATGTCACTTCTACTGTGCTTTTTTGAATCCTCGGAATATATTCCCAGAAGTGGTATTGCGGGATCATATCGAAGCTCAATTTCTAGTTTTTGAAGGACTGTCAATATTGTTTTCCAGAAAGGAGGGACCAGTTGGCATTTCCACCAACAGTGAAAGAGTGTCTGTTTTTCCCATATCCATGCCAGCACTGGTTGCTTTTGTTCTTTTGAATGTGTGCCAGTCTCTGTGGTGTGAGATGATATCTCATTGTTGTTTTGATTTGCATCTCCATGATGACTAGCGATGTGGAACATTTTTTTCATGTGCCTTTTGGCCATTTGTATTTCTTTTTTGAGGAAACTTCTGTTCATTTCTTCTCCCCATTTTTTGATGGGGTTGGACTTTTTTTTCTTATACAATTCTACTAGTGTCATATATATCTTGGATATTAAGCTCTTATCAGATGGGTATTGGGTGAATATCCTTTCCTATATTTTCGTCACTGTTTCTTTTGAAGTGCAGAAACTTCTTAGTTTGAGGTAGTACCATTTGTTTATGTTTGCTTCCACTTGCATGGCCAGTGCTGTTTCATCCTTAAAGATGCTTTTAGCTTCAATGTTATGGAGAGTTCTGTCTAAATTTTCCTCTATTTACCTTAGAGATTCATGTCTGATATTGACATCTTTAATCCACTTTGATCTGGCTTTTGTGCTTGGCATTAGACAGAGGTCAGAGTTCATTTTTTTTTTTGCAGGTAGCTATCCAGTTTTTCCAGCACTACTTGTTAAAGAGGCTTTCCTTGTTCCACTTCACATTTCTTGCTCCTTTGTCAAAGATTAAGTGGCCATATATTTGGGAATCTGTGACAGGATATTCAACTCTGTTCTATTGGTCTGCAGGTCTGTTTCTAGCCCAATACCATGCTGTTTTAATTACCACTGCTTTGTAGTAGAGTTTGAAGTGGGGGAAGCTGATACCACCCATCTTATTTTTACCAAGGATTAGTTTAGGTATTCATAGGAGTTTATTGTTCCATGTGAATTTCAGTAGTTTTTTGCCTATTTCTTTGAAAAATGTCATGGGTGTCCTGATAGGGACCACATTAAATTTTTGTAGTGCTTTGGGCAGTATTGCCATATTGATTATGTTAGTACTCCTTATCCATGAGCAGGCGATGTTTCTCCATTTCCTAGTGTCCTCTTTCATTCTTGAAGCAGTGTTTTGTAATTTTCCTTGTATAGGTCCTTCACCTCTTTGGTTAAGCTGATTCCAAGGTACTTGATTTTTCTGAGGTGCTATTGTGAATGGGATTTTTTTTTTTGCAATGCCTCTTTCTTCTCTTTCCTTATTTGTATATAAGAAAGCCATGGACTTTTGGGTGTTGATTTTGTAGTCTGCCACTTTACTGTTTTGACCTATTGTTTCTAGGAGCTTTTCTGTAGAGTCTTTAAGGTTTTCTAAGTATAGTATCCTATCCTATGCAAATAGTGATAACTTGAACTCTTCAATTCCTATCTCTACGCCCTTGATATCTTTCTCTTGTCTAACTACTATGGTCAGTAATTCCAGTACTATATTGAATAGGAGTGGCAAAAGTGGGCAACCTTGTCTTGTGCCCAATCTTAGAGGCAAGGCTTTTAGTTTTTCCCCATTGAGAATGGTACTTGCTGTAGGTTTGTAGCAGATGGCTTTGATTATATTTAGGAAAGTTCCTTCGATGCCCATTTTGCTGAGAGTTTTCATCATAAACAGGTGCTAGATCTTGTCAAATGCTTTCTCTGCATCTATTGATAGCATCATATGGTTTTTATTATATTGATATGATGAATTATGTTGATGGATTTGAGAATGTTAAACCATCCTTACAACCCTGGGATGAATCCTACTTGGTCATGGTGTATGATCTTTTTGATGAGTCATTTTATTCTATTTGCTAATATTTTGTTAAGGATCTTTGCATCTGTGTTCAACAGGGATATTGGTCTGTAATTCTCTTTGTGGTGTCCTTGTCTGCTTTTGGTATCAGGGTTATATTTGCTTCATAGAAACTCTTTGGAAGTGTTTTTGATTCCTCAATTTCCTGGAAAAGCTTAAAAAGGATTGGGAGTAAATCCTCTTTAATGATTTGGAAAAATTGACTAGTGAATTCATCTGGGCCAGGACTTTTGTGCTTGGAGAGACTTTTTTTACCGTTTCAATTTCCCTGGTGGTAATAGGTCTGTTCAGGTATTCCAGATCTTCTTGGAATACCTTGGTTCGGCCTTGGGAGGCTATAGAAATCTAGGAATTTATCTATTTCCTCGAGGTTTTCATGTTTCATGGTATAAAGATTCTCAAAGTAATCTCTGAGGATCCTTTGAATTTCTGTGGTTTCTGTTGTAATGTTCTCCTTATCATTTCTGATTCAGTTTATTAGGCTTTTCTCTCTCTCTCTTTTTGTGAGTCTTGCTAGAGGTTTATTGATCTTGTTTATTTTCTCAAAGAACCAGCTCTCGGTTTCATTGATCTTTGGGATTGTTGTTTTTGGTTCAATCTTGTTGATTTCTGCTCTGAGTTTCATTATTTCCTTCTTCCTGCTTGAATTGGGCTCCTTTTGTTGGTCATTCTCCAAGCTCTTAAGCTGTGAGGTAAGGTTACTTATGTGGGTTCATTCCTCCTTCCTGAGGAATGCTTGTAGAGGTATAAACTTTCCTCTTAATACAGCTTTTGCTGTGTCCCATAAGTTTTGGTAACTCGTGTCCTCATTTTCATTTGTTTCCAGGAATCTTTTGATTTCCTCTTTGATTTCCTTTCTAAGCCACTCATTCTCCAATAGTGAGCTATTTAATATCCAGGTTTTCAATTTTGTTTTCTGTGTGTGTGTTGATTTATTTCTAATTTCAGTGCATCATGGTCTGAGAAGGTCATTGATACAATCTCTATCTTCTTAATTATATGGAGGTATGTTTTGTGGCTCAGTTTGTGGTCTATCTTGGAGAATGTTCCATGCACACTTGAGAAGAATGTGTATTGAGCTTTTTGAGGAAGAAGTGTCTTGTATATATCTATTAAGTACCTTTCTTCCATTTCTTCCCTCAGATGAAGTGTGTCCTTGTTAATTTTGTGTCTGTTTAATCTCTCAAGAGGTGATAAAGCGGTGTTGAAGTCTCCCACTAGTAATGTGTTGCTATCATTGTCTTTCTTCGAGTCTATGAGTAGTTGTTTTAAGTACTTTCCTGGTCCCTCATTACATGCATATATATTTAGTATTGTTAGTTCTTCCTGTTATACAGATTCCTTTATCAATAACAAATGACCTTCTTCAGTCTGAAATCAATGTGGTCTGAAACTAGGATGGCTACCCCAGCTGTTTTATGTGAGTTGTTTTCCAGCCTTTGACTTTGAGCCTGTGTATGCTCTGACTGTTGAGATGTGTTTCTTGTAGACATCAGAATGTTGGGTTCAATTTTCTAATCCATCCTGCCCTGTGTCTTTTAATTGGTGCGTTTAGCCCATTGACATTGAGGGAGATTATTTTTATGGGGTTTTGTCCCATTTTTTCTACTTAAATTTGGTGTATTTAAGGGGCCTATCTTGTCTTAAAATAGCCCATTCAGCTGTTCTTATAACCATGGTTTTGAGTTGATGAAGTTCCTGAGGTGTTGTTTATCTGTGAAACTGTGTGTTGTTCCTTCTGTTATGAATGAGAGTCTAGCTGGGTAAAGTAATTTTGGTGAGGCATTTATTTCGTTGAGTTTTTTCACATATCCTACCACTGTTTTGGGGCTGTGAGGGTTTTATCAGACGAGTCGGCTGTGAATCTTAAGGATGCTCTTTTATAGGCAATTTCTTTCTTTGATCTTGCTGCTTTCAGGATTTTGTCTCTATCTAAGGTTTTGGTCATTTTGATCAGGATGTGTCTTGGGGTATTTTTACTTGGATTTCTTCTAGTTGGTACCCTTCAGGCCTCCTGAATGTATTCGCATGTTTTCTTCAGCTCTGGGGACATTATAGCAATGATGTCCTTGACAGTTTCTTCTTCATCACAGTTTTCTACCTGTCCCTCTGGGACTCCAATAATTCTTATATTACTCTCTTTGCATCATCACAATCTTTTATTGCCATCTGTTCCTATATTGTCAATTTCTTTTCCACTGTCATTTTTTTTTCTAGAGAGTTTCTGAACTTCATATTCAAGCTCACTGATTCTGTCCTGAGCAGCTGTTTCTCTGCTGCTAAGGCCTTCCACTGAGTTTTTCAATTCACCTACCAGTTTTTTCAGGTCTGACTTTTCAGTTTGTAATTTTGTTTGTATTTTCTGCATTTCTACCTTCAAATCCTCTTATATTTTATTGGCATTGCTTTCTATTGTCTTTTTTTTTAGCTCCCTAAGCATCCTCAGTAGCTCCCTTCTAACTTTCTTGTCAGAGATGTCATCTAGCACTTCATTGCTGTTGGGGTTTTCTGGGCTAGCCTCTTCAATAAGTAAGCTCAGTGGGGTTCTGCGTTGCTTTACCATTGTGACCTATGTGACTTAATTCTTCACCCTGACTGTTACTATTCTGCTTATGATGCAGTATTAATTGAGGTTGTTTTAATGAGTTGTTGGCTAATGTGTTTCTGGTGGTTAAAGCTAACCTGGTAAAAGTTCCAACTAAGAGGGTAACATATGGTTCTTATGGAATATGGAGCGGGGAGAATAACTCGTGGTCACATTAGCAGCCTCGATTCCGGGAAGGAGGCCTGACAGGAGCCAGATACCTGAATGGGATGAGCTGAGGGTGTCTGGAACGTTGCACCTTGGGGTGTGCTCGTGGTGTGCCTCAATTCCCGTCCCCCACAGAACAAGGATGAAAACCGCATTCCTGAGGTCTGGTTAGAATCATGGCTCCAGGAAGGAGTCCTTACATGGGCCGGATACCTGAATGGGATGAGCAGAGGGTGCCCAGAACGTTACAGCTTGGGGTGTGCACACGGTGTGCCTCCAGATCTATGATTTTTGAAGTTAAAAATTTGGTGGATCAACACTTCTAGATCAACACTTCTCCAAATCTATTAGTATCTGAATCCCCTTATTAAATCATTATCTATTTGAAATATCAGATTGTTCTCTGTTTTCTAGTTTGACTACTGATTTAGTAATGATATACTAAATATCAATCTAAATTCTAAATATAGTATATGTGAGAGAAGATGAAGATAGAATAGTGTTAAGAATGAGTTATAAAGAATGAGTTGAAAATGATTCTAAATTATACACAGTTGTTTTTTATTGTTTATAAGAATGGTTTTGACTGGAAAAAAATTTACAGTCTTTAATGTACTTTCTTTAGAAATAACAACTTACAAAGTACAAAAATATATTTATTCTTTTAATTTTCTGTATAATAAGAAAGTGAGCACATCTTAGTTGCTGTCATATATCTTAAGATAGATGTTCTTCTAAGTATACTTCATTAGAGTTTTCAGGTAAAATATAGTATACATTTTTTATGCAAACTCAGAATACTTGAGTCCACTTAATCAAATGGGGAATAAAAGGAATCAACAGGAAAAATCTAAATAAGGGATGCCATGAATTACAAGGAAAAATAAATCAGGTAAAGAGATATAGTGTGGGTCACAGTGCTATTTTTTTTTTGCCTTATGTTTGGGAGCCACACTTGGCTGTGCTTACTCTTTGCTCTATGTTTGGGGATCCCTCCTGATAATGCCTGGGAACCATATGAAGTGCAGGAAATTGAACCAGTATTGATGGTGTACAAGACAAATACCTTACCTCATATTTTCTTTTGAGCCCAGGGGAGCTTTTTTTTGTCATTTCATTTTGTTTTATTGGAATAACAAATAGGAAATAGATTTTTAAAATTTATTTTATTCTTTAATTAGTGAGTCACCATGAGGGTACAGATACAGATTCACACATTTTTGAGCTTGTTTTTTCCTCATACAATGTTTGCAAACACATCCATCCACCAGTGCCCATTCTCCACACCAAGAATAGTAGAAATAAGTACCAGTAGTTTGGTTCCATGGCTTGGAAGCTGGTCTCATATGCTGGAGGAAAAGGCAGCTCAGATAGAGAAGGGAACACCAAGTAAAATGTGGTTGGAGATCCCGTGTGGGAAGGGAGATGCGTACTGAAAGTAGTCTAGAGACTGAACACAATGGACACTCAGTGCCCCTATTGCAAACCACAACACCTAATTGGAGAGAGAGAGATCAAAAGGGAATACCCTGCCACAGAGGTAGGGTGGGGGGGGGGAGATGGGATTGGGGGGTGGGAGGGACACTGGGTTTATTGGTGCCAGGGGAGCTATTTTTAAAAGAAGTTACAGATACTCTGAATTGATGTTTAAGCAGGGACCAAATGAAGTAAGAGGGTGTATGCAATGAACAAGCAAAAATATTTGAAATAAAAACATATCAGTCAGAAGGAAGAAATAATGCAAAATGTCTTAGGGGATTACCTTTGGTAATATGAACAAATAATAACACCAATGAAAATGGGGTGTGCTGATAGAGGGAAATAAGTAATATGTAGTACTTCAGTGAAAAGAATTAGAACTTGGTAAACCATAGAAGAAAAATGCATCTTTTGTGATAAGAAACTATTGGAATATTTTGTGGGGATTGTTAACATGTTCTGATAAATTTATTTAAATCTTCACTCTGGTTGTTGTCTAGAGATACAAATATAGTGTAACAAGATGTATTAACTGGTGAGTGTTTCAGGTGTAGATAAGTAAATGGGTTTGATCAGTATTTTTAGGGAAGGAAGTACACATTCTACCAAATGAGCACAGTTCAGGCACACACATGAGGAACAGGAATTATATAAAGGCTTTCATCATAACAAAATCACTACTAGTGTCATTTACTGCATTTTTTGCGAAGTGCTTTTGGACATAGGTAAATTATGATTTTTCAGTTGTTTATGCCCGTTTCTTTCATTAGATATTTAAGTTGAAATAATGAGTAGAGTAAATGTGACTGAATTCCTTCATTTGTTAAGAAATTGGGTTTTTTTGAGATGTTGATATTTAGAAAATAAAATTATTGGCATAATTATTAAAAGTATGGTAAATATCAGTTAGTTAGTTTGTTAAATAACAGGGCTTAAGTGATAGCACAGCAGGTAGGGTCTTTGCCTTGCATGCAGCCAACCCGGGTTAGATTTCTCCGTCCCTCTCAAAGAGCCTGGCAAGCTACTGAGAGTATCCCGCCCGCACAGCAGGGCCTGGCACGCTACCTGTGGTGAATTCAATATGCCAAAAACAGTAACAACATGTCTAACAATGGAGACCTTACTGGTGCCCCCTCGAGCAAATCGATGAACAACAGGACAACAGTGCTATGACAGTGCTACAGTGCTATGGTAAATAACAGGATGATTTGTGCTATCTGAATTTGTCAATATTATCTTTTTCTTAAATTTAATTTTGTAAGGTAGCTCACAATATTTGACTACATTTAACATTCAGACACCAATCCCACTTCTCACCACCATATTTGGGATGTTTCCACCCCAAGCATTATTCCATGTCCCAAAACACAACCGAAATAATATATTTTGTATTGTTTGTTATGGAAAACTGCTGAAAATGCTGCAAAAGAGTATCCAAACAATAATAGTGAGTTTTGTTGAGACATTGTATGCAATCAAAGTGAAAGTAAAGTGAAATTTATTAGTTACACAGGCGGGGGGGTTAAGGGTGGGGGGGCTAGGGGCGTGGGGGGTTAGGGGTGTGGGGGTGCGGGGTGGAGCTATACTGGGATTCTTGGTGGTGGAATATGTGCACTGGTGAAGGGATGGGTATTCGAGCATTGTATAACTGAGATTTAAACCTGAAAACTTTGTAACTTTCCACATGGTGACTCAATAAAAAATTAAAAAAAAAAAAAGAGTATCCAAAGAGAAAATAATGTGATGATTGTTCTATTTTGGCAGGGGCCATTAAGACCTTCTTTAGGATATCAGAAACACGTTGTTACAGGTTGAGTAATGTAAACTTTCATTTATATATCTGGATAGATAGATAGATAGATAGATAGATAGATAGATAGATAGATAGATAGATAGATAGATAGATTTCCCTCTATGATTGGTTGCTTACTATTTGAATCCCATCAAATGTGGTGTAGTACTCTTGGAAAATGGGTAGGGCATGTCTTATGATGTGTCATTTGCAGCCGTGCCATCCAGGAATAGGTTCACTCATGCCTGAGGCTCAGCCCAAGTGTGTAGTGAGCAGTCTTGAGCATGACGGCGGTGGGTTGTGGAGGTTTTTGGCTGTCTGGGCTGGGTCCCTTAGGGCGGGGAGGGCTCTCAGCCACCCACTTTGGGGATGCCCTGAGTGAAACAGCCTGGCACAGGGTCCAGTGGCATGTCTATGGCAGTCATCATATTGTTCCCAGGAGAGAAAGCCTTATGATCTGGATGGTGGATGGTGACAAAATTATCTGGTGCCTACAAAAGTTGGCTAATTGTAAATTAAGTAAGAAGAAAGAGAGGAAAAAACAGATGGCCACACATGAAGAATCAGAGAAATTCAAATCAAGACAACAATGAGGAAGCTGGAGCGATAGCACAGTGGAGAGGCCATTTGCCTTGCATGCGGCTGACCCAAGTCCTATCCCCAGCATAATATATGGTCCCCTGAGCACTGCCAGGAGTAATTCCTGAGTACAGAGCCAGGAGGAACCCCTAAGCATGGGTGGGTGTGGCCCAAAAAGAAAAAAGGAAAAAAAGAAAAAACAATGAGATCCCATCTTACACCAATTAGAATAGCACATATCAAAAATACTGTAGCACGGTAGGTAGCACTGTCATCCCATTGTTGATCGAATTGTTTGAGCGGACACCAATAACATCTCCATTGTGAGACTTGTTACTATTTTTGGCATATCAAATACGCCACGGGTAGTTTGCCAGGCTCTTCCGTGCAGGCGGGATACTCACAGTAGCTTGCCGGGCTCTCTGAGAGGGATAGAGGAATCAAACCCGGGTCGGCCACATGCAAGACAAATGCCTTACCCACCATTCTATCAAAAATGCTGACAACAAATATCTTTGTTGGCAAGGATATGGTGAAAGAGAAACTCTTGTTCACTGTTGGTGAGAATGTTGTCTGCTTGTACTTCAATGGAAAATAATATGGAGAATTAACAGCAAAGTTAAAATTGTATGCCGAAAGACCCAGAAATTTTACTTTTGGGCATTTACCCCCAGGACAGAAAAACCTTCAGTGAAAAGACATAAGCACACCATTATTCATTGCAGTATGAAGTATAATAACTAAGATTTTGATTTAACCTAGATGTCCAACAACAGATAAGTGAATCATGAAAATATAGTGTGTATAATACACAGCTGTAAGAAATGATGAACTTATGTAATTCTCTGCAGTATTAATGGAACTGGAAGATATTGTGTTAATAAAGTAATCAAGAAGAAGAAAGATAAACACAGGATTATATTAGTTACACATATTAGAATAACTAGATGAGGAAATGCAATCGTTTAAATGGGATGCCTAGATCATCCTTGGTCCCAAAATAGAGGGAGGAGAATAACGGAAATTGAGTGGGAGTAGGGAGGTTGGGGAGAGATAAGATAGAAGCAATGTGGGGGCTTTGGGGGTGACATGTCATGGGGATTGAAGTACATTGGTGGTGTTAAGGAAAGATATACTAAACATCCAAACCATAGTCAATAACAGTGAAACCATGAGACCTGAACATCCAAAACCAAACTTAAAATAGTGTCTGTCAAGATGGCAGGCTACTGCTGGCAGGTAGGACAGGGAACATGGGAACATTGGTGGAGGGAAACTGACACTGGTGGTAGGATTAGTGCTGGAAAATTATGTCTCATCCAAGCTATGAATAAATTTATAAACCACAAAGCTTTAGTAAAATAAATTTTTTATAAAAGAGATAATTCACCAGAAGACTCTCTATTCTCAAAACATGACATTTGTATTTTATAAGTTCCTTCTAGAACTCTGTATTATGTGATGAACATCTTCTAACTGATCAAAGTTATACTTAAAATATGAGGCATTATTACTATACTATGCTAACTGTAGTAATGCATTAATTTTTGTTTAGTGTAATAATTAATACTTAAATGGAATTAATATAGGCCTCTGAAATAGGTTTATAGTTAAGTGTAAAGTTATGACAAATTGAAAAGGACATTCACATACCAAGAAAAAATTTATTTGATAAATCAAGACCTAATTTATTTCATACCACAAAACAAAAAAAATTAAAACATTATTAACTCTTTTGAGCCTTCCCTATCTTAACAGAGAATTTCCATTAAATATGTCAGATAGTGATGCTTCTTTGTTAAAAATCCTCTACTCATTTGGCATTTTAGGTGAAGGATGGGTTTCTTCAAATGGTCCATAAAATATTATATTATCTGTGTTGACTCTCATTGAATATACTTTGTTTCCTCTACACTCTCACATAGTCTGTATATTCCCCATACTCAGCCTTCACACCTATTATTTGTTCTGCCTGTGCTGTTGCCCCAGATAGCCTCCTTACTTGTTTCATAACTTCCTTCAGTTACTACTTCAAATGTCACTTTAATTTACATTCCATCTTGTAACAGCATACCTAAAATTGTCTGTCCTTCTGAACCTTTGTTGTTGCTCTACATCAAGTTTGTCAATACCTTATATTTGTTATAAATGTCCATGCCTAACTGAAATATAATATTCAGAAGGACAGGGACTTTATTTATTCAATTTTATTCCTGCGTAAATATCTGGCATATATATATATGACTTCTAATAAATTCTTGCATGAATTCACTAATGGATGAGCATTTTAGAAAAATTGCAGGTCAATATCAGTTTCCGTTTACTTTGAAAAGTATGTACCAAACATAATACATAAATCAAAGTTGAAAAGTTTGAATTTTTCAGAAATGCAAGTAGTTTTAGAAATTGTGCAGAAGGGAAGATTTTTCTATTTATTTTTCTTACCAAAAAAGAAAGGAAAAGAAAGAAAGCAGGAAATTACAAGTCTGAAAGAGAATTTTTTTTCCTGTTGTAATTCAGTCTGATTCATCAGCTCAATTATCAGGAGGGAAACTAGAGAATACAGAGCAGCAAACTGGGTGACAAAATGAGTAATAAATGGATGAAAAGATTTGATGAGAATCACAGAACAAAACAAACGAAGTCACACTGCAGCTGACCAAGCTGAACTCCTAGTTGCAGATTCTACAAAAGTCACTCATGGTGGAGAGAGAAAGGGGAATTTTAAACCTAAGAGTAATCTCTCTTTATTTTCTGTTATTCTCAAAAGGGAATATTTCTCTTTGTTTCTCTGGATTTCTCTGTTTTTCCCAAATGGGATTTTACCACTGTTGTAAGCTTTGTGTTGTTTATTGTGAAGGTAGAAAAGTACAATTCCACTGCACTTAAACCACTTTGTAAGGCAGCACACAATTGTCAGCTCAGGTGGCTTTAAGCTTCCAGAACTAGGGGAAAAAAAGCTAGCTCATCTGTCTTCAAAATTCCCATCTGGAGAGAAATGGACAGATATTGGTTCTGTTTTCCTGTAAATTCTCTCACACAATGTAGTGGTCTCATCGGATTGCACATTTCAAGCAACTATGGAACCTTGTAAAGTAAAACTCTCCCTCTTCCCTCTTCAGATTCCAATTTATCTGACTCAGGGCTTGATTCAGGTGTAGGGTCTGTGGTTGCTCACAAATGATTTAATGTGTAAACAAAGTTGAGAAGAATTACTATAGAATATCCTTCCTCCCTCCCTCCCTCCCTCCCTCCCTCCCTCCCTCCCTCCCTCCCTCCCTCCCTCCCTCCTTCCCTCCCTCCCACCTTCCTTCCTTCCTTCCTTCCTTCCTTCCTTCCTTCCTTCCTTCCTTCGTTCTTCCCTTCCTTCCTTCCTCCCTCCCTCCCTCCCTCCCTCCCTCCCTCCTTCCTTCCTTCCTTCCTTCCTTCCTTCCTTCCTTCCTTCCTTCCTTCCTTCCTTCCTTCCTTCCTTCCTTCCTTCCTTCCTCCCTTCCTTCCTTCCTCCCTTCTTACCATCTTTCCCTGCCTCCTTTCCTTCCTTCCTTCCACCCTTCCTACTTTCCTGTGTTCTTTTTCTATTTTCCATCTTTTATTAACTTTCCTGAAATCTAAACAGTAATGGAGGTTTCTATATTATGTAGAAAAAAAATGTATTCAATTTTCTAATTTATCCTGACACTCTGTGTCTTTTAATTGGTGCATTTAGCCCATTGACATTAAGAGAGATTATTGTTATGAGGTTTTGTTTCATTTTTCTGCTGAAAGTTGGTGTATTTGAGGGTCCTGTCTTGTCTTAAAGTAGCCCATTCAGTTGTTTTTATAACCATGGTTTTGAGTTGATGAAGTTCCTGAGGTGTTGTTTATCTGTGAAACTGTGTGTTGTTCCTTCTGTTGTAAATGAGAATCTAGCTGGGTAAAGCATTTTTGGTGAGGCATTTATTTCATTGAGCTTTTTTCACTATATCCCATCACTGTTTTCTAGCTGTGAGGGTTTCACCAGACAAGTCAGCTGTGAATCTTAGGGATGCTCCTTTATAAGCAATTTCTTTCTTTGATCTTGCTGCTTTCAGGATTTTGTCTCTATCTAAGGTTTTGGTCATTTTGATCAGGATGTGTCTTGGGGTATTTTTATTTGGATTTCTTCTAGCTGGTACCCTTCAGGCCTCCTGAATGTGGTCACATGTTTTCTTCAGCTCTGGGAACGTCATAGCAATGATGTCCTTGACAGTTTCTTCTTCATCACAATTTTATTCCTGTCCCTCTGGGACTCCAATAGTTCTTATGTTACTCCTCTTGGTTTCATCATGATCTTTGCTTGACAACTGTTCCCAGATTGTGAGTCTCTTTTCTATTTTCTATTTTCATTTCTAGAGTCTCTGGACTTCATCTTGGAGCTCAATGATTCTGTCCTGAGCAGCTGTTACTCTGCTGCTGAGGCCTTCCACTGAGTTTTTCAATTTGCCTGCTAGGTTTTTCAGGTCTGACCTTTCCGTTTGTAATTTTGTTTGTATTTTCTGCATTTCTACCTTCAAATCCTCTTGTATTTTATTGGCATTGCTTTCTATTGTTTATTTTAGCTCCCTAAGCATCCTCAGTTGCTCTCTAAATTCCTTGTCAGAGAGTTTGTCTAGCACTTTATTTGCTGTTGGAGTCTTCTGGGCTAGCCTCTTCAATAAGTTGGTTGGTGGGGTTCTGTGTTGCTTTACCATTGTAACCTGTGTGCTTTAGCCCTTCACGATCACTGCTACTATTACACGTATGATGCAGTATTGAGGTGGGTTTAATGAGTTGTTGGCTAATGTGTTTCTGGTGGTTAAGCTAATCTGGTGAAAGTTCCAACTAAGAGGGTAACATATGGTTCTTATGGAATATGGAGGGGGAGAATATTATGTTTGGATATCTATATCTATATCTATATATATATATATTTGGGAAGGAGCCGTGACACCGGCCTGTACATCTACACAATGGAATGCTATGCAGCCGTTAGGCGAGATGAATTCATCAAATTTGCTTATAAATGGATAGACATGGAGAGTATCATGCCATGTGAAATGAGTCAGAAAGAGAGGGACAGACATAGAAGGACTGCACTCATTTGTGGAGTATAGAATAACATCACATGAGGCTGACACCCAAGGACAGTAGATACAAGGGCCAGGACTATTGCCCCATAGCTGGAAACCTGCTTCATGAGCAGATGAAATAGAGAAGGGATCACTAAGATAATGATTGCTAGAGGAAACAGTCAGCATGTGAGATGTATGCCGGAAATAGATCATGGACTGTAAAAAATTACAACGGTGGCGCATGCGATCGGGAGGGGGAGATGTGGTGATGTTTGTCGTGTTGTGTTGTCGGCGGGCTCTCAGGGCAGCTTTCTCTTGCACGCGCGGCTCAAGTTCGGTGTTTTCGAGCCGCTGTGTAAGAACAGGATCAGGACAGCTCCTCCTTGTGCTCTGCTTCTGTGTGTGCTGCTGTGCTCTCTTCTATCTGTCTCTCTGTCTCTGTAGTCTCTCCTCTGATCTCTTCTAACCTCTGTCTGTCTCTGCTTCTGTGTCTTCTCTGATCTTCTCCCGTGCCCTCTCGTGTGTCTCTTTCTCTGTTTCTTCTGTCTTCTTTTGTCTCCCCTATCTCTTTCTTCTCTCTCCTTTCTTTTTCTTCTGTCTCCTTTTTCTTCTTCTTTCTCCCTTGTCTTCTTCTATCTCCCTTGTCTTCCCCCACAGTCTTAGTTTATACAGCAACTTACATAGGGTGGTGACACAAAGGTGGGTTGAACATTAACAAATCAACAAAGAAGGGTAAGACCATTTCTGAGGAGATTAACAAAATCTCATCTAAGGAGATTACTAGGACATCTGTTCAAGGGTGAGGTCCAAACAAGGTGTGTCAGGGTGTGTCCCTTTCTTCCTTCCTCAACTAGTAATCCGTTTAAATAGTTATAGTAAATTTACGTCTAATATTTCTAGTAATGTCTTTCTGTATGAGCACAGTAAGAGATATATCAGACTTAAGGTTTGGTTCTTCCTGAGGACATTCACTATATATTCCAGACCACAGTCTGTAGGATGACATTGCTTTGTCCTTTCCCCCCTTGCCACAAGGAGCTTAGGTTCCTCCTGGTCACACCCATTAAGGTGTTCCAGAGTCATTCCCATTTCTTTGTTTATCTGTAACTACTCTATGCTGTCTTCCCCAAACAGTTAATCAGCTTTTTCCCCTAAACTGACTGTTAATTTGTAAGGTCAGACCTTTCTAGGACACCGAACTTATAAGTTAATATTGCCTTTTTCCTCTCCTTGTGTCTTTTGAATAATTTACTTTAAAGCAATGTCCTTTTTTTTGTATAGACACAAGAAGACAATATTGTGCTTTTGTAACTTGGGACTTAATTGACTTCGAATATTATTCATTCCCAGTCATCTGCTTTCTCCACTTAAGCCTCAGTTGCCCTCAGTTCCTTAGCACCCCAAAAGTGGGACCCAACGAGGGACGGATGGATCCAGGGTAAGTGGTGAGTTATGTGCTACCCTGGCATCAAGATGGGCTTGGCCAAAGTGCCTAATTCTTAACTATAAGTTAACAGCTTGATCATGGACAAATGCTGTCATGATCAAAAAGTAACAAGGAGACTAGGACCCTGCTAGGGATAGGAAAGACTGATTCTGGCCTGAGCACTGTAGTCTGAGATCGAGATGCCCCAGGAGAGCAATTCTATAAGCTTAGTTCATTTCTTATTGTGTCCATACAAAATGATTAATATTATGAATGCTTATATATTTGCGGGAGGAGGAGAGGAGAAACACACTCATGGGACTTCGCCCTTGGTTGGATCCTCCTGCTGAATGAGAATCTGCCCTAGGAGAAGCATCCCCTGAGGGAAAAGAACTTTACCCCTATTGATGGTGACCACACCCACCTCATGCTGGGGAGATTTAACTAGGCTGTAAGAGTGGGTTTGGGGTTGAGATCCAGAGAGAGATGCAGAGCCGGGAGAGAAGCAGAGAGAGAGAATGAAATAAACTGATCGAGCAACCAGTTTGGCCTTTTTCCTTCCATTGCCCGCCCTTGACCAACAGCCACACACAGCAGTTCCAGAGCACTGAACACAAGCGGTGAGACAGAGCTGCCCGGAGAGCCCACGAGTGTACATGCCCGTCAGCATGCTTTAGTTTTTTACAACAGTCCTCAGGCCAGGTTAGTCTTCCTAACCCCAGCAGGGTCATAGTCTCATCGTTACTTTTTGATCATGACAGTATTTGTCTATGACCATGTTCCCAACTTATAGTTGAGTATTGTGGCACTTTGTTTTTTTTTTTTTTTTTTTTGCTTTTTGGGTCACACCCAGCGATGCTCAGGGGTTACTCCTGGCTTTGCACTCAGGAATTACCCCCTGGCGGTGCTTGGGGGACCATATGGGATGCCGGGGATCTAACCCGTGTCGCCCTACCCGCTGTGCTATCGCTCCGGCCCCGAGTATTGTGGCACTTTGGCCTGGTCCATTTCAATGCCAGGGTAGCTCACAGCTTGCCCTGGGTCCATACCGTCCCTCGTCAGGACCATGCTTTTGGGGTGTTAGGAACTAAGGGCAACTGAGCGGAAAAAGCAGATGCCCAGGAGTAAATATTATAAGTCAATCAGCTCCCAAGTTACAAAGCATAATATTAACTATCATCCTGTGTCCATACAGAAAGGCCATTGCTCTAAGGTAAGCTAAGTTCCCTAAGGCAAGGCTAAAAGGACAAACCCCATGTTATCCTACAATGGACCAAACATGATGACCTCTCAGTGTCTGTGTTGTAAGCCATAATGCCCAAAGGTAGAGAGAGAGTATGGGGAATATTGTCTGCCATAGATGCAGGGGGAGGGTGGAAGGGGGGGCTATACCTGGGATATTGGTGGTGGGGAATGTACACTGGTGGAGTAATGGGTGTTTTTTTTTTATCATTGTGCAATTGTAACCCAAACATGAAAGCTTGTAACTGTCTCACAGTGATTCAATAAAATTAAAAAAAAAAAAAGAATTGTAAGGAAATTTTATTTCTCCAAGCTTTCTTACCATGTGTTATTAAGCCCTGTCTTTTTTTATGAACATAGTCATTTGTCCAAGTATGTGCAAGTAACATGGACTAGTCAGGTTGGATCTCGGGAAACTTTGGTAGAAAACTGTGATGAAAAGATTTTCTTTCCTCTGCACATCATTGGACTCTGTATATGTGAAGCCAGGTACTACTATGTACATTTCTTTCTAAGATGTATATCCTTAAAATAGTGGAGAGAAGAGGATACAGGTGCAGGATTGGTGTTAAACTTCAGGTGCATGAAATTTTGAGTATATTAACAAGCCTCAAATAATTTTTACTGTATTGGTTACTTTAGAGAAAACATAATCCTGTTAATGGAAAAGAAAGTTTATCTCCAAACTTATCCTATTTATTGCATTCAAGTTAGAAGTGCCAATAAGAATCAATAAGAATTAGATGGTAGCTAAATTACTCAAAAGATTTGACCTCCTGTTGTTTGTTTGTTTTGCCTCTTTTAATCCTAGGCCAATTGTTAAAGAATGCTGACAAAACCCTAAGTATTTAGATGGAATTGAAGCAATCTTGCTAATCATTTTTTCATGCTCAACTTTTTTTTAAAAAAAGGTAGATGTTAAGGCAAACAGGATATCCTTCACGATCACGATCCCAATCACAAAATCCCGTTAATTGTTGATTTATCCAGCGGGCTGAGTAACCTCTCCATTCTTCCTTTCCCTGAGATCTTATAAGTTTTTCTCGACTCGGCCCTCCCAACGATGTCACACTGGAGGCTCTTTCAGGGTCAAGGGAATGGGATCCAGCTTGTTACTGGATTTAACATATGTATACACCATAGAAAGCTTGCAAGGCTGTCCCATGTGGGCAGGAAACTCTGAGAAGCTTGCAAGTTTTTCCCAGAGGGAGAAGTAGGCTACAAGATATCCCTTGGCCGCAAAGCCACAGGATATCCTTAGTGTGACTTAAAGTGGAATTGTCAGGCAGATGAGAAAACGTTTAAGAAGCTTGCACAAAGGTTAAGTTTGCACAAAGTGAACCCCAGTTTGATCCCTGGCACCACATATGATTCCTTGAGCAAAGATCAAGGAATAATCCTAAATACAAACAGGGCCCCTACTCCCCACCCTCCAACCCAAAATGTTTAAAAAAATAAAAGTGCAAGTGTTAGACTTTAAGATCTGTGAGTTAAATTGATGTAAAAAACTGCAGGAAAAATGTACTTACATTCCATAGTATTCCTACCTTATGACCCCACAGTAAATTGCCCTTCTGTATAACAAAAATCAATAATTGTTGAATAGTTCATTCATAGTAGCATTCTAGAGAGTGTTAATTTAGTTCTAGTACAGATAAATGAGAGAAATACCTCAAATGTTCTACCATTTACTCTTCCTTCTCTATATGACACGTTCTATCTTTAATGTTAGTCTGCTATCCTCTTTAGAGTTTAGGAGCCATGGCTATCTCTTATCTCATTGCTTTTTTTATTCTGCCTTTGGAATGTTGAGCCAGAGGAAACCAAAGCAAATTAATTCCACAGGAAGTATCATTGATCGATAATCTTCCTAGACAGTAATCGTTTCACCAAGTCTATGACTTCCAGTAGAGAATTTGTATTAAAACTGAAATTGGTATCGATAACTTCTCCTCAGTTTTCTTCCCTTATATAATATTCCCAACCATAGTTCTCTTGTACATTATCATAGGGAGACATCTCCCTAAGATTTATCACTATTATTAACTCCTTAGTAATTGGGGATCAAATTGTTCTCTATTAGTATAATTCAGTAATTCTTTATAATTTCACAAACTAATCTGACAAAAAAGTGCAATCTTAAGAGAATTCTGAGTTTTTATTTAAAATATAACCTTCAAATATTTTTGGTAGAATGCAATTATTTGGATTTCATGGGTTGATTTCACTAAATTGAGAGAGAGGCAGATGTCTTCAAGATATATTGAGTTTTCTAGTAGGCAGCCACCCATGAAGTTAAAATACAGGGGAAATCAAATTTCTTTAGTTCTGTCATTTTCCTCCAGTAATGACTTGCCTTTCACACCAACCATAACATTTCTCTACCATTATAACGATTTAGCATTTTTGTGTATCAGATTACTTTCACTTCAACACAGTTTTCCCTGCTTTACCTCGGAACCAATCCAATGCTCTGAGCTGCTGTCAGTTCACATGAAAGGACAATATGCAGGCTCCACTGAGTAGGCAAAGTGTTCTATCATGACTGGTTAGACTCAAGTTATGAGTCTTTACCTTCACTTCAAAGCAGTATTACATTTTCTCTTACAGATTGTGAGTCAGTCTGGGGAACTCAGGTTTTTTTGTTTTGTTTTGTTTTTTTACAGCAATAAGTGAGTGCAAGAGGCAGGAACTAAAATTTTCAGAGTGCTGTGTTCTGAACATGAGGAGACCTGAAATCGACTCAAAAGATGTGCTTATCATCATTCCATATCACAATTATTTTGCAAACAGGTCTTCCAATGCCACATAAGAAACTAATATTCAGACTCTAATATCATAAAGTTTGGTCCAGGCCAGGAAAGGATTCTAAATTAAATTTTGCCAAAATTCCTACACACTTATGATTTTTTGCTTTCTTAAACTCTTTAATTATAAAAAGAGCATATGCATTTAATGAAGTATATAATATGTATTTTAGTTTGATAAATATAAACAATTTTCATACCAGTAATAGGTCAAAACAGTATATCCAAATCACATAAATTCTAGATTTCTTCTTATCCCACCATTTCTCACATTTTGTGACAAATACTACTACCCTGACACTAGTGATAATGTATTACTTGTTTTAATTTAGTTTTCATCCCTGTTTATGTCTTCCTGAGTCAAAAACTTTAGTCCTGACTACTTTGAATGCTATTTAAATACATTTATGCAATGTGTATTCTTTATGACTTCTATTATCCATTTATCATTAAGATTGCTAGTTTCAGTCACTATATATGTAAATAATTCATTAATTTTAATTGCTGTGAATTATTGTGATTTAATGATATTGAATTTTGATTATTTATACCACTAAAGGGATATTTCTAATATTTTTAAGTTTTGACAAATGTTGCTTTGAACATCTTTGCATATTGTCACATCTATACAAGCAGATTTATAGAGTATGCACTTCGAAATGGAAAGACTAGTTTAGAGTTATGTGCGTCTTTTCAAATTTATTAGATTCTGTTTCCACTGACTGTAAGATTACTATGTGAGGCAAATTGTTATGAAACATTTAGAAAATGTTATAATAATTTATTTTTAAATAAAGCATGAGAGTTTGTGTGTGATATGCCCTTGCCTATATTGGCACAGTCAGGAATATTTAATATTTGTCCATATGGGCCATGTGTACTGGTAAGAGTACTTATGTCAACTTGGAATATATTTATTGGTCATTGGCAACATAATCAAATATATAATAACAGTGTTTCTCATCAGCAGAAAATATATTTATCCTATTTCTGGAAGCTGAGAATTTTAAGATTGATCTGCCAGCCAGTGTAGTTACTAGTAACAACTCTCTTTCTGATTTGCAACTGATGTTTTCTGTATTCTCAAATAAGAGAGATCATCACTTCCTGTTCTCTTTATATAATGATACTCATCTTATTCATGAGGACGCAACCCTTATAATATAATTATATCATAAATATTGGGTATCCACACAACATCAAATTGTAGAATAGGGTTTCTAAAAATCCATTTTAGAGGCAGACACACATTTAGTACACAGATGTTATTTGGATAGTCTATTTTGTGAAGTATCTCTTGAAACTCTGAGAAAATTTTTTAATTAAAATTTCTGCTTTATAGAACTGTTATTTAAATTTGCTCTGTATTTAGGACACTGCCTTACTGTTATGTTAATTATAGTATTATTTATTAGTTGGGGATATTGTATATATCCTTTTCACTTTGAACCTTATCTTATTTCTATAGTAAATTACCTTTGAATTAATGAAAATTATTCATTTAACTTACTCTTCTCTGTCAGAACGTATCATAATGACTTTATAATTTGTATCTAATTTTAAAATAAATCTGTACTTTATGTCTAAAGATATACATCTACATCCTCAGTTCACAGTTTTTTATCTTGAACATCAACTTATATTTTTCAAAAATTAGTCTTTTTTTAAATTTTATTGAATCACCATGAGATAGTTACAAGCTTTCATGTTTGGGTTACAATCTCACAATGATCAAGATTTTATACACATATATAGACAAACCATTCAATTATCACTAGAGAATTTTTTTAGAAAGTTCATGTTTCTTTTAATTCTCTGTAGCTACATTTTTTTTGATAAATCACATATCATTTATTTTTAGTACTTATTCTAAATTTTCTATGTTGTGTCATTTTCTATTGTTTACTGAAACTTCATTGTCTTTGCTACTATATGATTCTGATTATACTGATAAACTGATAAAGTTTTTCTTAAAACTGCTTTCCATTAAAAATGTCTTAGTTATTTTTAGCTTTATAAAATTCCATACAAATGAAAAGATCAGGTTGTTGAGTTTATGACTAGAATTGCATTGATTGTATAAATAATTTGATGAAGAATTTATGAGCACTATATATAGCTCTAGGTCATTTATCTTCTTTACTGCTTCTCAATAAAGTTATAAATTCTACATATAATGAATTTTATTAGATTTATTTGTGAGTTTTAAATAATTTATATAAATGCATAGGTAACATGTTAAAATGTTATACTAAATATTTTGAGTATATTTAAATACACAATTTATATTCTGTATGGAGTTATAGATATCGATCTTCCTAAACTCATTTGTAAATTTGAATCATTTTGTACATATTTTTACATTCACAATTAGTTTACTTGTGAATAATGATCATTAATCTTCAAGTTTTTTATGCTTTTTTATTGTATTAAGGCATGATGGATGGTAATGACACTATTCATAGCAATAGATAAATTCATAGTAATAAACTGTGTGTATATGGGGGGGCATCTGCTGAGGATCACAGAGCCTCTTGCATGGGGGCATGGACTCTAGGCTGAACAGGCTTACTGAGTTACAAGTTTTAGAAGGCCATATCTTTTTATAATCAAGTAATATATTTTAGAAATTTTCACTATATATGCACTGGAGCGATAGCACAGCGGATAAGGCATTTGCCTTGCACGCAGCGGACCAGGGTTCGATTCCTCCATCTCTCTCAAAGAGCCCAGCAAGCTACTGAGAGTATCCCGCCCGCACAACAGATCCTGGCAAGCTCCCCGTTGCATATTCAATATGTCGTAAACAGTAACAACAAGTTTCACAATGGAGACATTACTAGTGTCCGATCAAGCAAATTGATGAACAATGAGACAACAGTGCTACCGTGCTATGTATTTATTATATAAATGAATTTCCCTTATGTTCTTAAATTACAAAGTGTTTTGAATTTTTTTAAATAAAAGTATGCACAAAAACAGTGATTGTCAACAAATAATGGTGGCAAGGATCTGAGGGAAGGACAGTTGGACTCCATGGACACAGAAACGGAGGGAGGGTAATGGGCAATTTAGTGGTAGGGTTAGACAGTAACTTTTTACATAAATATCAGAAACTCGAACACATTTGCATATTCAAACCTACAGTCTAAAAAATACATATAAAACAGGTGTTGACTTTGTCAATATTATTTTTGTATATATTGAACTTTCATTTTTTTTCTTTAAGTATTTTGATGGTGTAAAATTGTTGATTTTAAACTTAAATAAGCTTACATTCATGTGAAAAACTGGGGTTCTCTATCTTTCCTTTAGTCTTAAGTTTTAATTCTACTTGTACAAACATACATTATTTCATTGTAATTGATTTTATTGCTTTTTGCACATAGTGGCCTTTTCCCCCCTTAACTTGAAGGTTGTTACAATTTCATATTTTACAAATCTACAGGCACCATTATTCTCACTTTGTGATCACTTTGTGTTTCTGTGTTATGTTTTGATAATTCTAGCAATATTTAAAATTTATCATTATCATTATATTTGCTCTAATCATTCATTGATCCTATTCAGTTCTTGTAAAAGGTGCTATGAACTGATCCTACATAATATAATTAAGTTAATTGGAAAATTCTGAGTGTGTTCTCACTGCCTCATTACCACACCAGCAGTTTCCTGAAATTCTTCCTCTACAAAGGTTTCCCAATCCTCTGAGACACAGAAGTATTAAAATTAGATCAATAAAAGCCTATAAATGCTCACATAAAGGGAAATGTTGCATGTACTTGATTGAAAATTAAAAATTATATACAGACTTGATTAATGTAAAAGCCATGCAAAAAGCTGAGATAAGTGAGACCTTGTGAGCCAGTTATCCTAGCTAAGATGCAAAGCCAAGCTCTCCAAACAAATTCAAACTGGCACTCCAGTAAACACAGGACTAATGAGAAAGAAAAACGACCTTATTGTTGATATGGGGGGAAAAATTGCAGAGTGGAGAGAACATCAAGCCAGTCACAACATTTCCTAAGTAAAAGCTCAATTCAGAGGTGAGTTTCCTATTTTCTTCAACTCTATGAAGGCTGATATTTAGAAGAAATTGCAGAGGAAAGTGTTGAAACTAAGTAGAATTTAGCTCATGATGTGTAAGAAAATAAACAACTGTTATACAAAAGTGTAAGGTGAAGCAGCAATACTGATATGGAGATATAGAGACTTTTCCAGAATATCTAGCTAAGATAATTGATGAAAGTGGCTACATTCGACAAAGGATTTTCAATGTAGAGTAAAATCATTATTCTGTTGTACAATATTGCCTTATAGATTTTAATAGCTAATGAGAAGTCAATACCTTGCTTCAAATCTTGAAACTACATTAGCCTCCTGGTAGTGCTTATGTTGCAGGTGACTTTAAATTGAAATTAATATTTGTTTTCCACTGTGGAAATCCTAAGACCCTGAAGAACTAGGGTAAGACAGGGCCAGAGAGATAGTATAGAGGGGCACACCCATGACCCTAAGTCCACCAGAAATGATTCCTGATCATTACTGGTGTACCCCACTCAAAAAAAAGGGCCCAGGAATAAGCCCTGATTGACACGATGTTTATCTCCTCCAGAAAAGAAGGAAAAAGAAAAGAAAAGAAAAGAAAGAAAAGAAAGAAAAGAAAAAAAAGAAAAAAAAGAAAGAACAGAAAAAAGAAAAGAAAAGAAAGAGAGAAAGAAAGAAAGAAAGAAAGAAAGAAAGAAAGAAAGAAAGAAAGAAAGAAAGAAAGAAAGAAAGAAAGAAAGAAAGAGAAAGAGAGAAAGAGAGAGAGAAAGAGAGAGACAAATAATTATTTAAGTTCACTCTTCACTCCTTCTACCTTTGAACAGAATAACAAATCTTAGGTGACTTTTAACTGTTTACAGTATGGTTTACTGAATATTTAAAATTTATTTTCATGCTTTTACTTTTCAGAAAGAATACTATTTTCAAAATACTAATTCACCAAGAAACACAAAATTTCTGATGGAAATATATAGAATTAAGATTTTATTCATGTCTGCTAAAACATTTATTCTATAGCAAAGAATCAAAAAATAATTTAAGTTTTATGTTTTATTATTTAAAAATTATATCCCATAGAGCAGTGGCTTCTAAAATTAGTGACTCTTCTGAATATATGGAAAAATAGAATAATTTATTACTATATTATCATATGTACATATTTATTTAAAAAATAACATTGTATAAAATAGCATTTATATAACAACATATTTATGTAACATTCTAGATGTTATTAAGAATGTTCACGCAATATGGAAGGAAGTGTGATTCCAGTCATCACTAGTGATTTTATAGTGCTCAAGACTTCATGAAACTAACAGAAGATGTAAATAGAGAAAAGGAATGGGAATTAGATGTGAGTGAATTGCTGCATTCAAGAAGAAGGAAGAAGGAGAAGTAGGAGAAGTGGAGGAGAGAGGAAGAGGGAGAGAGAGAAATAGAAGATTGAAGGGGAGGAAGGAGAGGAAGAGGAAGACGAATCAGACAAGGCAAAGACAAAGACGATGAAGATGAAAAGGACAAGAGGGAGGAGGAGGAAGTGGATGAGGAAGAGGAGGAAAAGAAGGAGGAGAAGAAGGAGGAGAAGGAGGAGGATTAGTCTTCTGGAGGAAAAAAATAAGAGAGGAGGAGGAGGAAGAAGAAGAAAAAGAAGAAGAGTAGAAGAGGAGGAGAAAGAAGAGAAAGAGGAGGAGGAAGAGAAAAAGAGCAGGAAGATTTAGAGGAAGAAGAAGAAGAAGAAGAAGAAGAAGAAGAAGAAGAAGAAGAAGAAGAAGAAGAAGAAGAAGAAGAAGAAGAAGAAGAAGAAGAAGAAGAAGAAGAAGGAGAAGGAGAAGGAGAAGGAGAAGGAGAAGGAGAAGGAGAAGGAGAAGGAGAAGGAGGAGAAGGAGAAGGAGAAGGAGAAGGAGAAGGAGAAGGAGAAGGAGAAGGAGAAGGAAAGGAGAAGGAGAAGGAGAAGGAGAAGGAGAAGAGGAGGAGTAGGAGGAAGGGGAAGAAGAGGGAGAAGAGGGAGAAGGAGAAGAAGAAGGAGAAGGAGATGAAGAAGAGAAAGAGGAAGAGAATCATGCTTATTAGATGTGGAGATTAGGAAAACAAGAATGAGTGAAGGTTAAAAGGAAAAAATGTAAAATTATAAACAAACTACACTGGACTAAGACCATCTAAAGTTCCTTATTTTCAGGAAATATTTTCTCATCATGCATATATAGTTTTATGAGATGTTTTTCCTCTATTTTCTGAAATCATCACTACCCATTGTTGTATGATGTGTGGATGAGTGTTTGTGTTTAACCTGTGATCAAGTTAAATTACATGGCTTAGTAATTAACTTTGGGTTACTCCAAATTAGTCATCATATATTACCATTTTAATATATTGTTGGAAAGGACTTACTAAAGTTTTGTTGAAAATAATTTAAGATAATAAGGGTATCTTTCCTGCAGCTTAATTTTTTTGTACACTGTTAGCCTGATTTTACTATCAGAGTAATTTTGGTCTTGTAAAATATGATAGGAAACACTGTCTAATTATTATATAAAGTTTTATTTAGGTATGTTTTATGTCAGATAAGTGTTAGATATCTGGAGATTATTTATGCATAATTGAAATTCATTTACATTATTCAGTTGAAATTTTCAAATTGCTTATGTATTTAAATGCTGTGTAATATGATGATTTAAGTGTCTAACAGTTTTTAAGAGGAATTTTGAACTTTCTGACTTTGCGTATTTATCAATGTCTCATATAACTGTCAACTTTTGCTTTGAATATTTTTAAACAAATAACTGTATCACTGTCACCCCATTGCTCATTGATTTACTCGAGCAACACCAGTAATGTCTCCATTGTGAGACTTGTTGTTACTGTTTTTGGCATATCGAATACACCACAGGGAGCTTGTCAGACTCTACTGTGTGGGTGGGATACTCTCGGTAGCTAGCCGGGCTCTCTGAGAGGATGGAGGAATTGAACCTGGGTCAGCTGTGTGCAAGGCAAATGCCCTACCCGCTGTGCTATCGCTCCAGTCCTTGTATCAATTATTACTTTAATAAAATTTCATTTAATTTAGAACCTCTGTATATTATTAGAATAAAACTAAAAGTTATAACATGAATCTCATTGTCATTTAAAAAATTTTTTTAATTAATCAATTATTTTTTCCTTTAAAAATATTAGGATCTTAGAAAATTCATGTCATTAATGCTTCCCAAATCAATTTATAGATATAATAGTTTAGTTTGTTTTTCTGAAAAATAAAGTGTTTTTTGTTTTGGGGTCACAACCATCAGTGGTCAGGGTTCATTTCTGGCTCTGGACTCAGGGATAACTCATAGCATGCTCAGAGGAGCACATGGGATTCCCAGGATCAAACCCCAGGTCAGCTGCATGCAAAGCAAGTGCCCTATACTCTGCACTATCATGCCAGCCAATTTTTTGGAAAATCTAAGGTTTTTTTTAATTATGTTTATCCTACATATAATTTATTATTTGGGGAGTGGGACTGGACAATATTCTTGTGCTCCTATATAATCTTGGCTCTGTGCTCAGGTTCAGGCCTGATGCAATGCCAGGACTTAAATCAGGGTTGCCATGTGTATAAAACAAATGCCTAATCTTCCTATTAGTCCTCTGGTATTGATAACTGTACTTTTATTTTGATGATTCAAGTGTTCTTTTATATAGATTACTCATTATTTTTTGTAACTCAAATACTTAATCAGATATACCTTTCCTGTGATACAAAGTTTAATTTTTATGTAACAAATTTTAGTGATTATCTTCCAACATTTAATTTAGTAGCATGCATTTTTATATTTTTTATTTTATAATTACTTTGTTCCTAGTAAAATTCTGGCCATACAGTTACATATGTATTTACATATGTATATATATATATATATACAACATTGTAGAAATCTCTTAATAACTCTTATGATTTGTACCTGTTACTTTATTTTGTCTTCCCAACTGTGTCAATGAGCCATGTAGGTAGAGATCATATTCAGTTTACAAATCACTGAATATTTCAAACTATTAAATTATCAAGAATATGAACATGTTAAAGAATATTTAGTAAATGGATAATTTAGTGAATAGATGATGTAGTGAATAAATGAATTATTGAAATTATGCTATTTACAGTCTTGTAGAGGTCAATCAAAAAAGCTATTGATCTAATAGTGAAATGGTTATCATATTCTTGTCATTAAAAAAGACATGAACAAAAGCATAATGTTCAAGTTTGTCTGTAGTATAACTTGACACTTTGTTGACCCAAGTGGTCAACAAAGTGTCAGAAACACTGGTTTCCCAGTGTTTCCCAGTGTTTCAGAAACACTGGGAAACTATAAAGGGCATAAATTTGTAGAAATAGTTGAAGGATCAAATTCTGGATTCATTTCTGAAGGTAATATATGACTATAGGGTCTGTTACTATTCTTGACAAAAGCATATAAATCTGATCCTGAGGAATTAACAGCGCATATTAAGTGTAACCTTTTTCTTTGATCTAATTTGAGTTTTGCTAATATATGTATATTATTGCCTTCTCTTCACCTTCTTTAACACACATAACTCTTAGGGTAAGAATGAACTATTACTAGATTTTCCCAGTAAAGTGTTCTTCAGTTTCAAGTACTTTTCCACATACGTGTATATGTATATAAATATAGATGTATATATTCCTTTATTATATACCCAAGTCTTAGTTCTAGTCATGGATTTATTAATGCCTATCAGGATCTTTACTATATAATTTTCTACTTCTAGTCATTTATATGGATTATATAGAGTGTGACAGCCTCAGTGTGATAAACTATACAATAACTAAAAATATGGTGGGTATTTTAGGGTGGTAGTCTATTTTGAATGTCTGAGATTTAAATTTTTTCTTATTAAATAATTTTAAGGTAAGATATAAATATAATGAGATAACACATGTCTTCTATTCATTCAATAATTATGACACTAATTTCAACTCTGAGAATTACCTACTTGCTTTTTTGGTATACCACCAAATTACTCTATTCTAACAGTCTTAAAATGTGCACAATCTTTTGTTATAACTTGGTAAAAAATGTGATTTCTGCCTCCATACTATTCATGATTTAGTTAAGAGATTGGACAAGTAAAAAAATAAGTTATACAATAGTATGATAAATGACATATAAATTGAAATGATAGACATACAAGTATAAATGGGGCTAGTCAGAAATATCAGTAATTTATAAATTACTCTTTGCTTCCCTCCTTTGACATGTATGTTGGTAAACCCCTTTATATTGCTTTTTGAATATTTTCTCGTACCATGTTCTTTCTGGTTTGATGTGACTCTCCTAAGTGTAGGCGGAGCATATTACTTGACTCCAGGAGTAGCACTCATATTGTTGTATTAATAGTGTCTTCTGGATTATTCAGTATATATCCCCATGAAACTCAGCTATAAGAATGGCAAAAGACACTATGATTATTTTTAAAAGGCTAATTCCCAAAGAGAAGACAGTGAATTATTAGAACTTCTAAATCATGGAGGTTGCTTTATTAGTAAGAATTATAAAAAAAAACATTTTTCTAGCTTTGGCAAATTATTAGTTCACCAATCAGGCAAAAATAGATGAAAGGCAAGGAATGTCAAAGGCCTTCTACAGTGCTGTCAAATCAAGACATAAACTTGGTTGTCAGCTGTGGTAATTTAGTAATCTGTTAAGGAAAATATTATGGTAGAAGAAAACACTTCAAGATGTTCCATGGGGCTGGAGCGATAGCACAGCGGCTAGGGTATTTGCCTTGCACGCGGCCAACCCGGGTTCGATTCCCAGCATCCCATATGGTCGCCCAAGCACTGCAGGGAGTAATTCCTGAGTGCAGAGCCAGGAGTAATCCCTGAGCAATGCTGGGTGTGACCCAAAAAAAGATGTTCCAAAGGATATAGGCTACTCAAGATCTAATTCAGAAGCTTAACAGATCTAGGACATACTTGAGGTGACAATCTGAGGTTACAATTTTGCAGAGGTATATTCTAAGGAGAATTACCAGATGGCTGGAATGGGAAGGAATGGGAGTGAAGATAGAGTGAAGATACACACCTCCACTTCGATGATGACATCATTCTCATAACACTAAACATTAGCCAAGCGGCACAAATGCTGGCTGACTTCAACCACAAGTTTGGAAAGGTTGGACTGCAGCTGAGTCTCAGCAAAATGATGTTTATGAAAAACGAACTAGTCCCTGACACTTCATTTGCTCTCAATGGAATGAACATCTCCGAATGCAGCAGCTATGTGTACCTGGGTCAAGAACTCAACATGAGGAATGACTTGGCACCAGAACTGCACATGGAACGCCTTCAAGAGAATCAAAGAAGTGGTTAAGAGGACGAAGAATCTCTATTTCCAGGCACATCTTTTCAAATCCACCGTTATTCCTGCACTAACATACGTCTCAGAGACCTGGGCCCTATGCAAACAGGATGAGAACACTATTTGGGTATCCCGAAGAGAAATCAAAAGAGCTATGCTTGGAGTATCACGTTTCACTCAAGTGAGAGAAAGAATCTTGAGTTCCGACCTCCATCAACAGTCAAAAATCAGGGATACTGTCTCATTTGCCAAGGTATCAAAAATCAGATGGGTCGGACACATAGTGTGATTCAGAGATGACCACTGGACTGGAGCTGTTACTGACTGGATTCCACTGGATGTCAAAAGACTATGTGGCCGCCCACCAATGAGATGATCAGACTTCTTTGTCAAAACTCTGAATGAATGGTTTGAGGCTCTTCATGTTCTGGAGCGAGCAGATACCATTGGGCTACCCTAGCAAGTGACAGGGACTAATGGAGATGTTACTGGCTCCCACTCAAGCAAATCGAAGATAGGGATGACAAGTGATACAAGTGATACAAATTCTCAGGAAAGAATCATGCTGATGGTAAAGGTCCATACAGGCATGTATAACAAGTTACAAGATTACTTCGGAGCTGAGGTTTATGGCATTATAGCACTGTCACTATCATCCTGTTGATCATCCATTTGCTTGAGCGGGCACCAGTAGCGTCTCCATTGTGAGACTTGTTACTGTTTTTGGCATATCGAATACACCGAGTAGCTTGCCAGACTCTGCTGGAGGTTTATAGCATCTAGTCAAAGTCAAGAGCACTTCGTACAACTGAATTAATTGGCCATTATTCTTCAAGTCAATGCAAACATGACTGTTTAGAATCCAGAAGGAGGCCATATCTATCATTTTTATTCTAACTCTGAGATCACATGCAGTTCTTCAGAAGGACTACAGGACTTCCTTCAAATAAACCAGCATTTCTGGTTTTTATTTAGCTCTGGTATTGCAAGTGTTTTTAAAATAAGAAATTCTTGAGTACATTATTAAACAAAATAAGTCGTGAATTTGTTTACTTTGAGTTTCAAAATTCTTTAAAATAAAACAGCATTACGTTTTCCAGCAGGAGCTATATGTGCATTCTAAAATAACTACTTGCCAGTTTCTCTAGTCAGTAAATTTACCTGAGAAGAATTAAATGTGACTACAAGAGCTCTCATATAGAGAAAGAAGTCATTTCTTTTTGAAAATACACCATATATTGCTATGGGTGCTTTGTGTTTGCCTAATCATAGGTCATCTCCTTCTTTTGATGAAGTAATTCATATATGAATGCTTTCATCATAAAAATAAGGAGCCTACTCCATATTCTCTTTATGAGAAAGCCTGTGCTTTGGACATGAGATAATCATTTCTCCTGGGGAAATAACACTAAAAAAATATCAAAACTTGTTTTTAGCACAGGAACAGCAACTCTGAATTTGCTTAAATGGGTTCAGTTTTCTATTTCAATTCCTGTGTCAAATGCAAGAGCAAAAAGAATTTTTAGTCTTATGGATAATGTGCATAATGATACAAATCTGCACAGGACTGCAATGAAATAGACCTATGGTCAGTATAAAGGACATTCTCTGCCTTTTAAAATGCACTTTAAATTTGAGTATAAAGGAAAAAATGAGTATTATAACTAAAACATCTATAACAATATGTACTCTAATAGATTATAACACATAGTTTAGATCATACTAGTAGGAAGCCAGTTAGAAATGGGACAAAATCTAAAGACAAACAGAAGACAGAATTTATTTCTGGGTCAACTATGATCAGACTGCAATTGATTTTATTATTATTATTATTATTATTATTATTATTATTATTATTGGACTGGAGCGATAGCACAGCCTGCAGGGCGTTTGTCTTGCACACAGCCAATCTGGATTCGGTTCCTCCATCCCTCTCAGAGAGCCTGGCAAGCTACTGAGTGTATCCCGCCTGCACAGCAGAGCCTGGCAAGTTACCTACGGTGTATTCGATATGCCAGAAGCAGTAACAGCAAGTCTCACAATGGAGACATTACTGGTGACCACTTAAGCAAATTGATGAACAATGGGAAGACAGTATGACAGTGTTATTATTGTTGTTGTTGTTGTTGTTGTTGTGCTGGAGCTATAGCATAGCAGGTATGGCTTGCAAGCGGCTGACCCAGGTTCGATTCCTCTGTCCCTCTCATAGAGCCCAGCAAGCTACCAAGAGTATCTCGCCCTCTAGGCAGAGCCTGGCAAGCTACCCGTGCCGTATCCGATACGCCAAAAACAGTAACAAGTCTCACAATGGAAATGTTACTGGTGCCCGCTCAAGCAAATTGATGAGCAACAGGATGACAGTGATATAGTTACAGTGATTATTATTATTTCAAATAGGAAATCACCAATTTCCTTAGCAGCATTAAGTTATTTCTTTTCTGTGGGAGGATAAACTGTTCTCTGTCTATGCCCTAGCCCACAACTTGATATCTCCTGACTTTTGCACAATGACCTTTGTAACAGGCGTGAGGGGAGTTCCTGTGTTTTGATGTTTATTTTTCTGATATTAGTAATGCTTAAAGCAATTTCATGTGTCTGTTGAATAGCTGGAAAAATACTCTACATTTTAAATAGGCAGCCCATATGATTTTGACAAAGAAGTATGTAAACTCTGCTGAATTGAAAGCTCTGCTTCATGTGAATTCAAGTATTATACCGACCTGCATTTGATAGGGAAAGTGCATATTGTAGTAAAAATAATATGGGAGCAAAAAAGGAAGAAGAAAGATTACACTCGACCTTTTTCATGTTTTTCCGTTTATAAATTATGTACACTTATTAACTTATACGTAGGTTCTATATTAAAATACTTGGTTTAGTCATTTTACAACTCTTTTTGTTTGTAGTTTAGAGTGTTCTGTTGCTTAAATAAATCTTGAGATGTCACCATGACCCTCTTCAACAATTACCTGTATCTATTTTTAATGTTAGGAAGAATTTCTTGTCTTACATTGGAGCATTTTGTTGAATAAAACTTTTGATCTGGAGTCAGACGCGCTACCGTTGCGCCACGAGGTCACATTGTTGAATAAAACTTTTCAATTTAATTCTTTAAAAATGGAATTCCTAAAAGAAAAAACTGGGGAAATATATTAATTGTTTTACTCACATATACAATTATACACATAATATATGATTTTATACTTAATATATTTCATCTTATTCTGTTGATTGGAAAATAATATAATCATTAGTTATTCTATATATCAATGTTAGGAAACAGTAAATATATAGTAAATAAATTATTGTTTTAAAGAAAATGAAGTACTTTTTCTATATATACATAACAAATATTGTTATTTGTTATGTTATTCAACAATTATCTTGTGATAAAACTGACCTTATATTTATTTTGAAAATTAAGTGAAACATATACAAATGAAAAATTGACAGCATCAGTGTTTAGTAGATGTTTTCTAATGTTTTATTGTTTAAAAATTAAGTTCATACTTACTTTTGGAAATTTTAAAAGGTGAGGAGGTGTTGGAAGTGAACATTCGGATACTGGATGAGGGATTCTGACACTGGTGGGTATGAACATCGAATACTTTATGCTTTATGCTTGAAACTCAATTATTAATAACAATGTAGCTCATAGTGTCTAAATAAATAATAAAAATAAAATATAACTGTATCTCTGTATCACTGTCATCCCATTGTTCATCGATCTGCTTGAGCGGGTGCAAGTAAAGTCTTCATTTGTCCCTGTCACATGCTAGTGTAGCCCGATGGCATCTGCTCACTCCAGGAACACGAAGAGCACATTCTTGTTGTTGTTTCTGGCATATCAAATACATCATGGGTAGCTTTCCAGGCTCTGCTGTGAAGGAAAAAGATATAATAAAAATAAAAATAAAGAGGTCTTGTGGTCAAGTGCTCCAGGAAAAATTGCGTCGCTCTTTTCCAGGATGTTTAATAGGCTGAGATCTGTAAGTCTGCTTGGATCAGGAATGGGCCTCCTCCACCCAGTATTCCTATAGATTGGCAGCCACACAAACTCCACCCAGTTTTCCTATAGATTGGCAGTCACACAAACTCCCCCCAGTGCCATGTAATCTCATCAATAGCCAAAATCCAGAGACTATAAAACAAAGCTCCTGGATGAGAGCGATGCAGAATCTCCTGCCTCAGCACCAGGCTGCCTTCACTGGAGCCCCCTCGGAGAGGGATGGGTTGAGTTTCCCTCCCCACCCCAAGCAGAGCCCCAGCAGCTGAAGACCTCCAGAATCCAGCCACAGCCATTCTCAAGGCCACTCTTCACACGCTTGGTTGAGCCTCACCCATGAAGGAACCGACAGAGGAACCCAGGTATGTGGGACCCATGGCTGAAATCTGTAAGCCTGCTTGGATCAGGACTGAGCCTCCTCCACCCAGATCCCCAGTTTTCCAGTAGCTTGGCAGTCACACCCACAACCATTCCCCCCCCACCCCATGCCATGTAATCTCATCAATGGCCAAGATCCATAAAATATAACAATATTCTCAATTTTTCCTTTAGTGCTATTATTGCTATATACATTAAGTATGTTTATCTAGCTATTTAAGACATAGAATACATCATTATAATGATGATACAATGTCATCAGTTATTTTTATTAATAATACTGGCACTAGTTTATAAGGATGTAGATGTTTATATGTTTTAGGTATATAATATTGCCATACCACAACTACCATCAAAGAGCTAATAAACCTTCATCACTCTGCACAGGACCCTTCTTTTTCACTTCCTTTAGGTAAGCTTAGTTTTATTGGTAAACATAAGGGTTTGTTTTCATTGGGCATTCGTTTATTCTCTGGATTTTATTTATTATATAATACCTATGATAATATCATCCATTATTTGTCTTTCTTCTTCTGACTTATTTAACCTTCCAGTTGCATCCGTTTGCAGCAAAAAAAGAAAGACTTCATCTTTCATTACAGCTGAAATGTTATTACATTCAGTTATTACATTCTTTTAATTACTATCACTTTATAGCATTTCATTGTTGAATTTTGTACTTTATATATCAAAGATGTTAGCCCTTTATCAGATGTCTGGCCTATGATTATTTTCTTCCATTAGCAGGATAATTTTTGTTTGTTTTAGTGGGTTTCTTTTGTAGCACAGTTGATTTATGTTTGATGGAATCCCATTTGTTTATTCCTTACATTGTTTTTTTTTCCATTGTAGTTGACTTTCTAAAGGTATGACTTAAGCCTATATCAATGATTTGCCTGTAGGCATGGACTCAGATATAACATCTAAGTCTGTAAACTGTTTTTTTTTATAATTTTTATTATATCACCATGTGGAAAGTTACAAAGTTTTCAGGTTTATGTCTCAGTTATAAAATATTCAAACACCATCCCTTCACCAGTGCCCATATTCCACCACCAAAATCCCCAGTATACTCCCCGCCCCCGCACCCCGTAAACTGTATAACTGATGAATTTCACTTCATTTTCTCTCTACCTTGATTACATTCCATATTGCAAAACAAAACTCACTATTGTTGTTGGAGTTTCCCCCCAAGGAAGACAGCCCTACTAAGAAAGCATTTGATAATTGGTTTGTCATTTAAAGATTGTATGTTTTCAGTTTTTAGAAAAGGTCGGCTCGGATGTGTTCCAGTCCCGCAACCCGGAGCCGTGTTAGTTGCTGCTCAGTGTCGCCAGGGCTCCATCTGGAGAAGGTGTACCAGCTGTACCTCCTCCATCTGGATCCCTGGTGTTGTTGGCCCGGATTCGGGTCCGGAGCATTTCTCCGGCCGCGTTGCTCACCAGACTGCCTGTAAACTGTTTTAAATGAAATTTTATGCCTTATGTGAGAGTGTCCCAATTTTAACATTTTGTATATAGGTTAGTCAACTACATTTATAGAGAGATGTTCCTTTCAGGATTACTAAACCCAATTATTGTCACATTGCTGGACCACGCACTGAACCTTCCATGCCAGTTGGCTGAAGACCACAAGAGCACTACCGAAAATAAATTTAAAAAAAATTTTCCTCCATAATCTTTTTTTAATCAGCAATTTTTACATATAACTCTTCATCTTGTCTCTCAATTTTTAGCCATTGATCTGAGCATAGGGTTATATTTTGTTATTACATTCTTTTAATTACTATCACTTTATAGTTGAAAATCAGGGGATACACCATCTTTCTCCTCAGATAGCTTTAAGTTTTATGGGACAGGGATATGCGTAATTCCATGCAAACTTTAGTACTGCTTATTGAATTTCCTTGAAAATGCCATTGGAATTTTGATATGTATCATATTGAATACATATAATAACTAAGGCATAATAGCACCTTGAATATTAATTCTTGTGATGTAAGAATGTGTAATAATTTTCTATTTCCTTGTGACTTCTATTTAATAGTAGATTACAAGATTTTTGATGTATGTCTTTCAACTCCCTTAGATTGAATCCTCGGTACTTGATTTTTTTATGCAAAGCAAATGAATTTTTTCATGTGTTTCTCTCCCAGTTTTATTATTTTTCATATACTACTTAACTACTTTGGCTTACTTTTTGAATTAACATAGATTTTAGAATTTTCTATTATATCATTTTTTCATCATAAATAATATTTTCATTTATTTTATAGTTTGTGTATTTTCTTTTTCATTTTCTTTATTAATTACTCTGTCTAAGATTTTAGTACTTGCCAAATAATAGTCATGAGAGTGTAAGTATTTTTCTTGTACCGACATAAGGGAAATGCTTTCAGATTTTACCATTTATTGGATTAACTTTATGTTTATTATAGATGGCTTTTACTATAAGAAGCTAAGTTCCTTTTATCTTAACTTTATAGAGGATTTTTAATCATAAGTGGACGTTTAATATTATAAAAATGTTTCATTCATTTATTGATATGGTAATATAATTCTAACCTCTTGCTATGTTTTGCAGAACATTGCATGATTTTTATGTTATATCCCTGTAAAAATTTCACTAGGTCTAGATATATGATTCATTTACTATATTGTTTAATTCTGTTTGCTAAGATTTTAATAAGAATAAAGAAGCTAAAAGAGGGACTGAGAGATGAGTCAGCAGGTAAACCACTTGTCTTAAAAATGTCCAATGCAGGTTCAATCCCTGGTTTTAACCCACCACCTTACTTCTTTAGTATAGTTATTATAATACACATTATAATTTCTAATAGCTATGTACCTACATATATATGATTACATATACATATACATGACTTTATGTATTATTGTTAAATAGAATTTTTTTTTTCTATTCCAGGCGTTGATTAGGCACTGCCATTGACGTGGTAATCTACCATTTATCAAGCCTGTGCTCCCTGAATCCAAAGCATGTTCTCCATTCTTTGGACTATACATCTGTTTCACAAGTATTTACTTATTAATTGGTGTTTTGAGGCATTACTTGGCAGTTCTCATTGCTTACTCCTGTGTTTATACTCAGGGATAATTTCTGGTAGTACTTGGGAAACCGTATTGCTGCTGGGATCATAGGCCACATGTCCTTAACTCCATACTACCTGTCTGCCTCACCAACATTGTTTTTAAATAGGTTGACAAGAAGAGGAAAAGGATGTGCATGTGTATCATCAAGTAATTGTTTCATTTCTTTTATTGATGTTTGCAATGACTTCCAAATTCTTAGATTATTTTTGCTCAACCTCAACAACTTTGATTATTCTTATAACATATAAGTTTCATGGAAAAATGTTCTTTATTGTTCTTCATAGGAGAACATCTTAATTTTATCTTCATGTTGGAAAGAGTATCTTGGTTGAAAAATGCATTGTTGCAGCTGAGGATTTTATTCACTTTTATTATCTTGAATATCATTTTGTTGATTTCTTCATATTTTCAGATATAAATTAATAATGTTAGAGTTCCCATTATAAGTTATGTTTTTCAAGATTTTTGTTTGTTTTTGAATTCTGATAAAAATACATTGTCACATTGTCACAGAGAAAACTATGAAATATATAGTTCATACCTAGAATACCAAAATAGCTTCCTATGTATACTTTATGTATAGCTTAGTTTGCTGAGCTTTCTGGATGTACAAATTAAAATTCATTATATACACATTAAAAAATAAATAAATTCACATAAATAAATTCTTCACCAAATTCAGAGAAATTTTATGTTGCTTATTCAAATAATTTTTTTCTGTTCTCTTTCTCCTTTACTGGTTCTCTACTTGGACATACATTATTAGTGTGTTTAATGGCATTTCTTATATTTTGGGGCTCTTTTTCTGTTATTTGGACAATACAATATTCTTACCACAGACTTCTAAGAAATGTTCCTGATATTTACTCTGACTTAGCAATTAATCATCAAATCCCCTATATTCAATCCTGCTTATGCCAGTTTAAACCGACCATTGAGTCTTTCTTTATTTTAGTTAGTGTAGATTTAGAACCAGAATTTTCATTTATAATTTTTAATAATTGTTATGTGTATTCTCAATTCAATTAGACATAGGCTTCATGCATTACTTTACTTCTGAAACACAGTTTTATCAGAAAGATCACACTGCTGGTGCTCTTGTCTACAGCTGTGCTTGCAGTTATAACCATTCTTAGGCAGCTCAAATAGGAGACAAACAAAACCCCACTCACTTGGCTATGCTGACTTGGCACATCCATCACTTGAAAGATTTTGACTAATTCACTGCATCAATCGTCCAGTCATAGAGAGATTAATGAAAAGAAAAACAACGGGTTTATGGGATAATACCGAAGAGTAGATCCCTAAGGAAAATTAACAAGAGCTATTCTAAGCCTACTTGGGTATAGTAGGCATTAATAAAGTGAATAATTTCTGGGAACATTCTCTGTGAAAAGCTTATGCCTAGAAGCAGAAATGATGTTGGTAGAACATTAAATAGAATACGGATAAAAATAAAGATGGATTTATGTAAGTCCACTAATGATGGGTGAATACAAAAATAAAAGGTCCAGAGACCAAAGAGATCATAAGGTGGGTAGGGTCCTTGTGCTGCATTTGGCTGATCCCAGTCAATGTGTAACATCTCAAATCCTTGTGTGAGCACTAACAGGAGTAATGCCTAACTTCAGTGAGGAGTAATTCCTGAGCATCGCCAGGTGAGACTCAAAAGCCAAAAATAAATAGAATAAAAGGGACTGTAAATATTTCACCTTGTATTCTTGGAGCATAGGAAACATTTTTTAGTTGATAGCAGGTGAAATAGGTTGAGAGCACAGATGGGTTTATCCCTAAAGCAGCCCAGATACAAAGTTACCTCTAAGAATTAGAACTCATCTGGTAACTATATATGGACAGTTAAGTTAGCTCATGAAAAAGAATCAAACAGGAAAAAGTGGAGAATGGGAAGTTTCTTAAGCAAATACAGTTAAAACACCAAATGCCATATGAAAGAATGTAACTAGATAACTCTCACATAATATGCAAAAGTTAACTCAAATGTACTAAAAGACTTGGATGTTAGACAAAAAATTCATGAAATAAATTGAGAAAAATACAGGCAATATACTTCTGGAATATATTTGGGAATCCTATTCCATTGGCAGTCTCTTGCCCCCACGCCTGGCTGTCTTCACTGGGGCCCCTTGGAGGGGGGTGGGTTGAGTTTTCCTCCCCACCCTGAGCAGAGCCCCAGAGGCTGAAGACCTCCGGAACCCAGCCACAGCCATGCTCAAGGCCACTCTCCACATGTTCGGACGAGCCTCACACATGAAGGAACCGGCAGAGAAACCCAGGTATGCGGACCTAGGGCTGAGATCTCCAAAACCTGCTTGGTTTGGAGATCCAAGGACTGGGCCTCCTCCACCCAGATCCCCCATTTTCCAGTACCTTGGCAGCCAAAGTCGCAAAATGCAACCGGTGCTGTGTAATCCCATCAATGGCCAAGATCCAGAGACTATAAAACAAAGCTCCAGTAAGTGACCTCTTATAGCCTAGTTCTCCCTCTCAGAGAACCTGGCAACTTACCGAGAGTATCTTGCCTGCACAGCAGACCCTGGCAAGCTCTCTGTGGTGTATTAAGTATGCCAAATACAGTAACAATGATGGGTCTCATTCCCCTTACCCTGAAAGAGCCTCCAATGTGGCACCTCTGGAAAGAACGAGCAAAGAGAGGCTTCTAAAATCTCAGGGATGGGGTGAATGGAGACATTATCATCACTGGCTCAAGCAAATCGATGATCAACAGGATGACAGTGATACAGTGATACAGTAATTCTATTGGCAAAGAAAGCACAAATGAAAATTATACCTAATTAAGAGTCTTTGGCAAAGTGGTCTAGCAAAAGTTCTGTGAAAAAATGTCTACCTTAAGTCCCTAGTTTAGAGGCCTGGCCAGGCAATATTCCTCTGGCCAAGATAAGCCGCTGCACCCAAGAGCCTCAAAAGCACCGACACTCTGTTGAGATGCAACCCGGGTGGTCGCACATGTGTGCGGCCACTCTGCTGCTTATTGACCATGATCCTGAGGCCAGCTAGACTACTTTTGGTACCAGCAGCTCCTTGCAGAAATGTCTCTAGACTGTGAACTAAGCCATAGCCCCACGCCAGCCAAGGAGGAGAAAGGTCTTTCTCTCTTGGCATTTTTTCCTTTTTCTAGGAAAGATGGCGTGGCTTCTGCCATCTTATAAGGACCACTAAGGAGGTACGAACTTGGAGGTGAGAGAAGAAAAAAAGAAGGTACGAATTTGCAACAGCAGGATGCGTGGGTGATCTTGGGACGGGGGTGATACTGGTACACTCTCTGCCGCGATGCAACCTGGGAGGATGCACGTGTGTGCGGCCATTCTGCTGTTGATCAACCATGATCCAGAGGCCAGCTAGACTACTTTTGGTACTGGCAGCTCCTCGCAGAAATGTCTCTAGACTGTGAACTAAGCCATAGCCCCATGCTGCCCCAGAAAGGCAAATGATGCAATTTCTGACATAAATCTCCCTGGACTTAGTTACTAAAATACAGAAATCCCAAACCTTTCCATTCTTAGCAATGGAAAACTAATTATCAAATGCAAGCACCAACACTGCTACATTCTGCCCAACAGTTCCTAGAACTGGCCTATGTAACCCTACAATATAGATTTGACCCAGCAAGACTCACATTCTGTGCTACTGCCACTCAAAGTCATCGAATTGGTCACACTACTCCCTTCATGGGATAGAATAAAATTACTTTATGTTTTGTATCATTTTATACATAAATTGGTTTGGGTGCTATACTCAGCAGTGCTAACGGGTTACTCCTGGCTCTGCACTTAGAAATCACTCCCGAAAAGAATTGGGGAACCATATGGGGTGCTGGGGATCAAACTCTGGTGAACCACATGCAAGGCAAAAGACTTATCCACTGCATTATCTGTCAGGCCCTTATTATATGTATTTTTAATCCTTATATGCAGTTGGCTCAGAATATTTTACACTTAACTTACTCTCTCCCTGACTTGGGTATGTGTCTCTTGATGGTCAGCCCACTCCTAGAACTAAGTAATCTATAGAAAGCATAAGTTTACCCGCTGAAGCAGCCTGGATAAAAAGTGCCCCCTAAGAATGCTAGATGGGTCTCCCTTGGGTTCCTCCGCAGTGTCAGTCAGACTGGTGTGCACCCACTTGCTATAATCTGACTTTGCTCTGCCTAAACCTTCTCACTCTTGGGAAATTGTTTTATCACCTCACATCTCAGAACCAATGGGGTCTCAATTCAAACACCTCTTCCTAAGCCTTCATTCAGTACTGGTAATCTATCACTAATATGAATAAAGTATTTGTACATCATACATATAAACTTTAATAAAAGAAGACAAACACATTATAAGTAGGGAGGAAATATGAACACACTTCACAACAGAAGACAGAAGACATGTGACAGGCAAGTAGAAAATACTGATTATCACTTGTTACTGAGTATATGCAAATAAAATTGACAGATATCCCCTTACACTTAAGAAAATTGACTTCAAGGGGCTTGGGAAAAGTATGAAACCTGATAAACTATTAGGAGAATGTAAAATGGTCCAGCACCTATGGAAAACAGAATGAAGTTTTCTCAAAACAGTGAAATAGGTCTACCATATAACAGCAATTCCACTCCTAGTTGTGGACCCAAAGAACAACAACAACCAAAAAAGATAACTAATTCTTTTTAAAAATATGTAAACTATATTCATTGTAGTACTCTATATAAGATCCATGATGATGAAAACAATCCATTCACACAGGTAAAGAAATGGTGGTATGTATACAGAATAGAATAATACTCAGTTATTAGGCATACTCTTATTTCTTATTATAATGGATGACTGTGATATCAAGTTAAATTTATCATAAACATATAAATTAATAACTGATATCTTACTCATATTGAGAATCAAAGCAAAGGAACAGACTAAGCCAATCTCTTTAGATTGGGTTTAGTGAGTCACATTTATGAGTTTGTGTAGCTTGTCATTATTTCTTTTTTTCTCTCTCTTTTTTTTAATTTTATTGAATCACTGTGAGATAGTTACAAGCTTTCATGTTTGGGTTACAGTCACACGATGATCAAACACCCATCCCTACACCAGTGCATATTCCCCACCACCAATATCCCCGATATACCCCCCTTTCCCGCCCCCCCTGCCTCAATGGCAGACTATTTTACCCATACTCTTTATCCACTTTGGGGCATTATGGCTTGCAACACAGAAACTGAGAGGTCATCATGTTTGGTCCATTATCTACTTTCGGCACACATCTCCCTTCCCGACTGATTCCTCCAGCCATCATGTTCTTAGTGATCCCTTCTCTATTCCATCTGCCTTCTCCCCTCCACTCATGAAGCAGTCTCCAGCTATGGGGCAATCCTCCTGGCCCTGGTATCTACTGTCCTTGGGTGTCAGCCTCATGTGATGTTTGTTATTCTATACTCCACAAATTAGTGCAGTCCTTCTATGTCTGTCCCTCTCTTTCTGACTCATTTCACTTAGCATGATACTCTCCATGTCTATCCATTTATAAACAACTTTCAGAACTTCATCTCTCCTAACAGCTGCATAATATTTCATTGTGCAGACGTACCAAAGTTTCTTTAACCAATCATCTGTTCTAGGGCACTTAAGTTGTTTTCTGATTTTAGCTGATGTGAACAGCACTGACCATGCAAGTAGAATCAAACATAAACAAATGGGACTACATCAAACTAAGAAGCTTCTGCACTTCAAAAGAAACAGTGATCAAAATACAGAAAGAGCCAACAGAATGGGAAAAAATATTTACCCAATACCCACCTGAAAGAGCCTCCAATAATTGGGAAAGATGAGTAAGGAGAGGCTGCTAAAATCTCATGGCTGAGTGTAATAGAGACATTACTGGTTCCCTCTAAAGTAAATTAATGAACAATGGGATGACAGTGATAGAGTGATACCCTTCGGATAAGGGATTAATATCCAGGATATACAAGACACTAGTAGAATTGTATAAGAAAAATACCTCCAACCCCATCAAAAAATGGGGAGAAGAAATGAACAGATGTTTTCTCAAAAAGGAAATACAAATGGCCAAAAGGCACATGAAAAAATGCCCCACATTGTTAGTCATCAGGGAGATGCAAATAAAAACAACAATGAGATATCTCACATCACAGAGACTGACACACATTCAAAAGAACAAAAGCAACCAATGCTGGCGTGGATGTGGGGGAAAAGGACGCTCTCTCACTGTTGATGGGAATGCCGACTCGTCCAGCCTTTCTGGAAAACAAATGTCATTATTTCTTACAAACTTGCTTAGGAATGTGTTCCTAGAATTGTGTTTTTAATTTTTTTTTAAATTTATTGACTCATCTTGAAATACTTGCAAGCTTTCATGTTTGGGTTACAATCACACAATGATCGAACACCCATCCCTCCACCAGTGCTCATTCCCCACCACCAATATCCCCAGTATACCCTCCTTTCCCACCCTCTCCCTGCCTCCATGGCAGACAATATTCCCCATACTCTCTCTCTACTTTTTGGCATTATGGGTTCAGTCTCATATCTTATATAATAATCTTATTACACAGTTTGACAGCTCCTAAAAGTGTGGGATAAGTGGTGTTAGAGAATGTGTTCTTTGTCATTAAGCTCTAGAAATTAATGGCGGGGGGAAGAAATACATTTTGAAATTTACAGTCAGATACAGTAATATGAAAAATTCTTCTAATAAAATTATCCCCCCCAAATATTTCTTCCACAATTTCTTGTAGTTTTTAAATGTATTTGTAGATTATAGGTTATGGAAACTGAAGATATAATAAATTCACCAGTCAATTACCTATTTGATCATTTTTTGTTTCTCTAGTGAAAAATTACTACCTATGCTAGTAATATCTTCTTCTGGAGATATCAGTCTTCTGAGGAAACAGTTTTAGACATATGTGTACCTGGGATGATACTTATTTCATTTGCTTTATTATAATGAGGTACAATGGTTTACAAGTGTGCAAACTTTGGGGGGGATTGAAGATATAATTCAGGGTAAAGGTGCCTGCTAGCACATGGCCAACCTTGGTTTGATGGCTGGAACCACATTTGATTCTTCCCAGGAATTTCAGGAGTGATCGCTGAGCCTGAGTATAAGCCTGATCATAAGCCTGTGTATCACCAAGTATGGCCAAATTAAGCCCACCCAAGAGTGAAAATATTTTACAGTTCTAGGCATACAATATTACTGGGGCAGGCAGCTAGGGAATGGGCTGCTGGCAATTAATTTATAATCAAGCAATAAAACCAAAGTGTAATTTAAACAAGCTTTCACCAGTACTAAAGTACCCCAAAGCCACAAGGGCCAGATCTATTTTGTGAGTACAGGAATATAGGACTTATATGACTCTGCTGCTGCAAGCAAAAGAAAACTAGA